>NC_140222.1:40879225-40939225 GCF_951802725.1 Rutilus rutilus
GAACACACTATAGCTAAAGTTCAACTTGCTCAGTTAGCTTGGTTCTGGTTCTCAGAATCTCCAATAGCTTGTTCTACATTGTTGCATCTTCATGGATGAGATAACATGCAGAAAAATACTGTAGTCCAAAGATTATTCAACCTTCCATGCGTTTGATATAATCAATGAACTATTCAACCAATTCTGAGTTTGTCAAATAAAAGTTTAACTTTCTATATTAGTTGTCAAAATAAATAATTGCAACAGTTCTATCATACCGAAATTAAAAAGGAAAACAAAAGTTCTCTTTTGAATCCCCAAGTGCAAGGATGTGAACTGCACATAATGTAAAATGTGATGTGTTTCGTAATGTAGGGTAGAGTGGGGGAAAACGCCCCCCTTAAGGAAAATGTGACATTACAGTGAAACAAAACATAAATGTGACTAGAATTGCCATCCCGGTTTTGAGTGACTATGGCAGGAGTTATTCACCAAATATTAAAATTGCTCAGCCTTCATAATTAATTAGTATTTCCACTGAAAATATTTTTGTACAAAGGGGGCGTTTTGCCCCAGCGGTGGGGTAAAACGCCCCCCAAGGTGGGGTAAAATGCCCCCTTTCTTACCAACCAGTTTGCTTCATAGATAAACAGCAAAATTAACAGACAATAGTTTTTAATCTCTAAAGGTAAAAGGCAAGTAATGTATCAACATGTATATATATTAATATTTATTTCAGAAATGTTCAAAATAGGCAAAATTAACTACCTTCCATCAGTGAGCTAACTGTGCTAGCAAGCTAGCTAGTTAATGCTCACTTGAGGTATTTTTTTCATGTTTTGTTCAAATATTTAGATTTTACCACCTAGTTATACTGCATTAAGTGTAAAACAAAGGATTTGATAGACAGAAATATTTTATTATAGTAATTATGATAGAGAAACTATGCCCCGGGGGGGGGGGGGGGGGGGGGGTTTACCCCTCAGTGTAGGGGGCGTTTTACCCCACAAGCTATGAGTTTTTTCAAATAATGTTTAATTTTTAAAATATAATTATATTCCTTATAAATAATATATGATCTCAAACTACAGACTTCACTATTCATCTATCATACATCACTGTGATATCCTGCAGAACAATATTCTCTTAAACACTTATTTACTAATATCTGAAAATTATAGCATTTACCGTGTAATCCTCTACTCTTCAAATATGTCGCTGGTGTCAGCTTCTCCATAGAGATTTGTATATCCCCGTTATCAACGTAGTGCATAGCAACAGTAAAAACCTATATTGACTACTTTTAGTGGTTATTTTGGGAAAAACAGGTGGGGGGCGTTTTCCCCCACTCTACCCTTATATGTTGGCAGAATGTAAAATTAGTTATTTTATGGATTTAAAAATGATCCATTTTTGTTTGTCCTTTACAAATGAACGCAAAATGAATGCATATCGTCTAGTAGGCCTACAAATGCACAGTGCTCACATTTATTTGGACATTAAAACATTACATATCAGTTTGTACCTTATATTGTGATCTCACATAGCAGAATATTTTAATCCAGAGACATGTGACGCATATATAACAAATACATGCATGCAGTTTTGACAGCTTTAATCGCCTTTTTGATTCTTACATGAGTTAATTGACGACTACTACTACGGCTACAGCACGCCACATTTGCGTGTGATGTGCGTAGGCCTACCTCAAGCACAGTACAACGGCTGTCAGCCGTATGACAGAAAAGTTAGTTAGTTTTCCTGACATTTTGCCTGACAACATCTCATCTTAACGAAGATAGCCAACTGAACAAGGACAACGCCCTTTCCTCAGCATCTGACAGAAGTGTCACAAGCTTTCACACACATCTTCTGAATTCAGTGATCCACAGAATTACGTTTGTTGTTGCCTTCACACTATTCGACTTCCTCAAAACGGTCTTGCAACCCACCAGTTGAGAAAGATTGACTCTATATTTACTATGTGCATGATTTCACTGTCTGATGTTCTGCTGAAGCTCATTCGGCACTTGCACATTTCCGCACTCGTTTGACTTGCGCCTGGCGCTGAGGTGAAGTTGGAGTGTGCGTCTGAAAAGTCTCACGTTTTATATGGTCTTAAAGAGACGGTTCAGCGTTTTAAAAAACGCAATTTTTGTCAATAAAAAAAGAGAGACAGAAACAGCAGTTGTGAGAGGGGTGGCCAAGCTCAGACCACGGCCACTCCTGGCCACCCCCTAGCTCCTCCAGTGCTTGAAACCCAGACCATCACTTATCAGCAGATGCTGCCTGGCTTGATAAATAAATCAACCAACCTCAAAACAGCTTGTTTAGGTTAATAAACAGAACTTGTGGGGAAATAAGCTTCATTTACCCTTCAGACAAGCTACGGGACCGTAACAAGCCCTCTTTCCTTTACACATTCAATGTTTTTGACATGATCTATTCCTGCTGTAGAAGTGGAAAGCTGTCGTGATCTGCTTTCTTGAGGAGTCTGCCCTCATCTGGACATCTAGCATTACAGCAGGAGATTATGGGCAAGACAATGCTCTTAAAACACTTTATGACTTCATAACTTAATTTGGCAGTAGAAGACTTTGTGTATCATTTAATTCGTAATCCTCGTAACTAAAAGCAAAAAAAAAAAACTAACTAGCGATGTAGTGAAGGAGCGCCCGACCGATTTAACCATTGATTAAACATTTTCGCTCTTCGATCAACAGAAGCAGCGGCGCCATCTTGTGTCGCTCTACTGACTAAAACGTTACATGGCAGCTCCGTCAAAGGACACGCATATTAGTTCGCGCTTGTCATTCACACAACCGATATTAAATTGTAATATATGGATAAGATGTTAAATTAGCCATCTAGCACCCATTAAAAACCCTTATTGTCCAAGTAGCAAACGATTTTGATTTTAATATGCTTTATCTATGGCAAAATGGTGCTCTCTGGAAAGTGTTTGTAGTCTTTTTTTACAAAGGACTCAACGTTTCATACAGGTTTTTGTTTTTTTGTCAGTACTTCTCTATTGTGGTAGTTCTCATAGGAGACCAAACGTTCTTCAACGACGTCGTATCAACGTTAGTTGGCTTTACTGAATGAGTGATTAGCACAAACCTGCTGTGTTCTGATTGACAGACTAGGAAAATGTATTAACTACTTTGATTGCATTATTAAATTTATGAACGTCTAAGAATGGTCTGAACAGAGTTGTAGATCTTATTTGCAACACGTACACAACTTCCAAAAATCACAACCAAACAGTTTAAAAACCATGTTTAATCAAAATGGTTCTTTACATTATGAAAAATCTGAACTGGAAAAAGAAAAAAAACCATTAGTCACAAAAGCCAAATTTAATGGATATATAAATTTGACATCCTCACAGAGCTGTTGTCCGGCTTCAACATTCAAAAACTTTCATATAGATTTATATCTCTAAATACTACTAAATAGGTGTCAATTCCATGTATACGTTACAATATGCTTTGCACATTAAAAAGGTACTGCACATTAAACTTGCACCTAAAAATGCAACTAAAAAAAAGATGAAGAAATTAAATAAAAATTGAGGGGGAAAGAGTGGAAAAACACACTAACAAAAAGAAACGAAAACAAACCGTAGCATGTACAACATGTACCTAAACCAGCAGAGCATAATTACAACATTCACATTTCATTTTTACGCGGATGGTTGAGACGTCTCAGAACTCTCACAGTTCATGGGGAGCGAGGGGGTCGGGGTTCACTGTACAGTTACTGACGCTTTCTGGAATGTCCTAGAAATGCTCTGACAAAAGTGGATTTAAGCAATGAAAACAGTTCATTCAATTACAGATTTAATCATCAAACTTAATCTTCTTTCCTTGTGGCCTGTCCCCAAATCCACCTCGTCCACCTGAGGGGGAGAAGAAAAACAACAAAAGTTAATTTTCATCTTAAACTTATAAATTCAATAGCTGTGTTGCTAAACAAGGCTAAATGTTCAGAACAGCACACTGCCAAATGTGTAGTGATTTGCATGAATTAAATGGAATAAAGCTATAAATAAAGTCGGTTCAGCAATGCATTGTTATTTTTTTCTGTGCAATTTGCCATTTCTAGGGGTCGTACTTAAACTATCCTAGAATTTTAATCCGATCAACATCACATTTGGTGCATCTCGTCTAAAGGCCTTTGCGAAGATCTTGAGTTTTCATTGAAGCCTTACAAAGTTTGTTTTGCCATGAAACGGGAAGCTGTATTAACTCAAACATTCAAGGTCACTGCCACTCTGTGGCCTCGGGAAAACCTCTATGCTTTTAAACCAGTAAATATAGGAGGATTATGAGAGTGTGCCACAGTTTCTGCAACCAGTAGGCGGCGCCATGACTATCTGAATGTTGGCACGCATGGCCCCGTTTGGAGTGGAGCTCGTCCACTTTCAACCAGTTCCAGAGGTAGCTGAACAGAAGTCAACCAGATTGCTTTTGTAGTGCTAACGCTCATGTGGTCGAATGCATTTAAACAGCCACAAAAGAGTGACCTAATGAGTAGACATTATGGGAAGCGGCTAGCCAGACAGGATTTAAACTTTGGCTGGAGACCCAAGTTTGGTTTGAAGATGAAAAGCGTACCAAGCACAATGTACTCTCTCCATTCCTGATTTCTAACGCACTCACAGCGTTCGGCTGGTTTTGCGGCTGTTCACATGTTAATTGCGTGAGCTTACTTCATCCATTAGATCAAAAGATCTGAAAAATCCCATACATTTACCCACCCATTGAAATCAGGACAGAAGTGGTTGAAAGTGGACTAAAAGAGACGGATTAAAACACCAGGTGTAAACGGGAATGTGTCTCCCTCGTCTACTTGTGATCGGATCAACCAAAACGCATCTTAATACCAGCTTTAAACAGGGCCCAGATGTCTCCAGGCCAGGACTCCCATCAAACAAGTGAAGTTTGGGGCAGATTGGACCTGGTATGCTTGAGTTACAACAGCTTCCCGTTTCATGGCAAAACAAACTTTGTCAGGCTGCCATGAAACCTCAAGATCTCCGCAAATGCCTTTAGATGAGACGCACCAAATGTGATGTTGATCGGACTAAAACTCAGTTCAAGTATGACGCCTGGAAATGGTTAGAGACTTTTGTAGATGTGGCACAATCAAGTGTTTTGAATGGTTGACACCTACCTCCTCTCCCTCCTCTGAAGCCTCCGCCGCCGCCCCGTCCTCCTCGTCCGCCCCTGAATCCGCCTCCTCTACCGCCACCCCCTCGGCCTCCGAAACCCCCCCGTCCGCCTCCTCGTCCTCCAAACCCTCCTCTGCCGCCGAAGCCCCCGCCTCGGCCGCCCTCGCCCTTGGGCCTGGCGTAGTCCAGGGTCACTCTGCTGCCGTCGATCTCTCCGTCATCCATGGCTTCTTTGGCCGACTTGCAGTCTTCTTCACTGTCGAAGTCTACGAAACCGAATCTGGGGGAAGAAACCGTATTCAGTAAACATTCACGGGGGAAACCAGCAGCGGTTTCTGGATCGAAACGGCTTAAGATGTCTCACATCAGACATGGGTACTTTCCAACGAAACACCTGGAAACACCTGTTTGAGTGTGACTTTGAATCTACTTCTCGTGCGAATCCATACAACGCCACTGAACTGACAGAGAGGAGCTCATGAGAAGCAAAAACCACAGTTTGAGAGAGAGAGAATCAAACACATCCGTACCCTTTTGATGATCCGGTTTCTCTGTCCATGGCGACTCTGGCGCCAACGGCTCCTTCAAAAGAGTCTCGCAGAGTCTGATCCGTGGTGTCTTCTGACAAACCTTTGACAAACAGGGTTTTTGTAGGTCCTACAAAGTGTGGAAAAAGCAGTTAGCACTTTGATCCTCAAGCATTTGCAAACAATATTAAGCTGATGAAACTTTAAGCTGCAAATCTACAAACCAGAGTTTCCTCTTCCTCCACCGCCTCGCTCTCTCTCGCTCTGACTGTACTCTAATCTGATGCTTCTGCCCTCAATATCTGTGTTGTTGCAATTCTCCAGCGCATCCTTGGCATCCTCCACATTTTCAAACTCCAAAAATGCATATCTAGAAAGACAAAAACAAGACATTAGACCAGTCCAATAAGCTGGAGAAAAAACAAAACGACAAGATGCTTCTGTTCACACCAAGACAAATGTTCAGAGCCAAAAATTCAAACATTTCACTTTCTCAATAGACACATTAGCAGCCATTCATTAGTGACGCGAAAACTTGCACGCCATCACCACTCCTTTACAGATAGACATTTACCACGGTGAAGAAAACTGGCCAATCAATCCACCATATTTAGTGTAGGAGCAGCCGTTTGTAAATTGAACGCGTCTGGTTTTGGGTGTTATTTTACCTGTACAAAAATTGTGCGGCTTGATTTGCAAACTTGTTATAATATTAACTTTTTGTAGCGCAAATAGCTTTAGAATTGAACGCACAGTCATTCTGATTATGAAATGTAGTCGCACGCACAGGAAAATTATGTTAAAGGTGTCGCCTTCCAAAGCATACTCCATTTGATAGCGTGCGCGAAGACATGCGCGCTAGAAAGTTTCACCTTTGTCTGCGCTATTTTTCTCCAGAAGTTATGAGTGATAAAAATGTCTTTGTATTCTTTTCACCTCATGTTGCCTTTATCTCAACCTTGTCAATGTGAGCTGTTGATGCAGTCTCCAGTATTTTGTTGTTTGTAGTCCCTTTAGTTTCGGGCCAGTGTTGCCACCTTGTGGAGCTACTGATTAATGCGAATGTGCGCGTACAAAAACCAGGCATCGCGTATACGTGTACTAGTCCGGTGATGAAATTAGCATCATGCTCACTGGGTTTTACGCACACACAAGGGTCTGTGTACAGAGTACACTTTGGCCTTTAGGTCACATGTGCAGAGCTGCTGCTGTTAAAATAAAACTGCAAATTGGTGGCACTCAAAGTAACTAATTGACCAAATAAATTGCAAATAGAGGAAGAATCCATGTCTCAGAAATGGAAAAATTGCACAGTGTTTTTTGTACCAGAGTAACAGAGGCATTTCTGCTGATCTATTGTCAGTGAGATACTGCATTATTCAGCCAGTCTGACGTTTTATTACGCATTACTCAAGACAAATCATGCGAAAATCAGACCGAGTTTTCTTGCCGAACATTAGCGTTTGGTGTGAACATCTATTCCTCTTGATACTGTATCAATATACTCCTACACATCCTTAAAGACACTACTGAAGCGCTGGACGTACCCCTTCGGCCTGCCGTTGTTCTGAGGTATTCTGATGGACACGGCCTTCTCGAACACACTCTGGAGGGAATCTTCAGTTGCGCTGAACGCCAGATTGTTTACGACAAGGACTTTGTTTGAAGCACCACCGGTTGATTGAGCTAGAAAACAAGAGACACATTAGCATTGATAAAAGCAAAACTAACACCGGAACAAGGACACTTAGATGGCAATCGTCACTCACATCTCCCGCTCTGCCGGCTCTTTTCTCCAGTGAAGTCTACCGTGATCGATCGGCCCTGAACATCGGCACCCTGTGCCTCTTCCAGCATCTTCTCGGCGATCTCCTCGGTCTTGAACTCAACGTAGGCGATTCTGTCACCAAAGTGGAGGTCGTCAGTCAACCATTTGCTCGAAACAAAGTTTTATTTGTTACAACACGACCAGTCACAGCTTAATCTTACCCTCTGCTTGAACCGTTGCTGCCCATCGGTACTCTAATATCAACAGCCTGGTCAAAGAGTTCCTTGAGATCATCTTGCGTTACGGAGTACGGGAGGTTCTTCACGAACAAAGTGCGTGCATCTCTCTCTGAGGGAAGAAAAACGACAAAACGTTGGGATTCTGGAAACTCAAAGTTGTCGTATAGCATGGCGATGGATCCAGATCAGTACTTGACCATCATGGAATCTACATGAGAGTTCAGGTGTTTGATAAGCTGACATCATTTCTAGACTCGGTTGGATTGACGTTCAAAGCGTCAGCTGTAGGACATTACCTTTTTTGCTTTCCTGGGAGTCCTCCTTGCTTCGGGCCCTGTCGAGTTTCAGCGGCTGGCCCATCAGCTTCTTGCCATTGAGGGCCAAAGCCTTCTGCAAATCCTCTTCAGACGCAAAGTCAACGTAGCCAAATTTCCTGCAAAAGAAGTTAATTCAAGAGTCAAATCAACATTCACAATGCCTTCGCATGAATTTGACTGAAAGATGAGATTCAAAATCAAATCTCCTTACTTGGTCCCACCAAGTCGCACATCCTGAATTTCAAGGCCTTCCTTTGAGAAGAACTTGGAGATCGCAGATTTAATTTCGTCAAAGTCCTTATTGCAGTTCAAGTTGCCCAAATAGAGACTGAAACCTGAAAGTTTACACCAAAGTTAGTTCACCATACAGCCACAAGGAAACGCATGCTCTTTTTCCTTAAACCAGCATCAGAATTGATAAAAGGTGACATCACATACATCAGTATTAAGTCCCTTGTGATCATCATATGAAGTTAAATGTGCAAGAACTAAAGAATATAGAGTGCAAGTCTCACCCTCGCCATCAGTTTTCACTTTCTTGGCAGGCGGTGTTCCCTTCTCTTTTTTAGCCTCCGCTTTCCTCTTCCCTGGAGTGACCGGGGTTTCTGGAGAATAAAACATGGGGAGTTTTAGAAATTAAAGACTCCAAAGCACCATGAAAGTAATAAAAACTTCACGGTCATACCTTCTTCCTCCTCATCATCATCGTCGTCGTCTTCATCATCATCTTCGTCGTCGTCATCTTCAGATTCCTCCTTTGCTTTCACCATTCCTGCCTTTTTGGCTTTGGGCGCAGGAGTCGTGTCCATTTCCTCTTCTTCTGAATCTAAGAAAACAAATCAAAATCATTTTGAGAAAAGCATAAAAATACAAATTTCCACATTATCATCCAAATCATTCAGTATTAAGTCACTTCTGGCTCATATGTGCAACTCTTTAAAAAAAAAAAAAAATGGAAAAAGAGCCAGTCACACACCATCATCTTCATCGTCATCAGATTCCTCCTTGGCTGCGGGAGCTTTAGCTTTGGCTGCAGGTTTAGCGGCCTTTTTAGGAGGCGGGGTTTCTTCCTCTTCAGATTCATCTAAACGGGAACACAAGTTTAGACAGGAATTTACAACAAAGGCGTGTTCAGAGTGGAAATGACTTCACACTGCCTGCCATCATATTTAAATGTATAAGCAGAGCGTGTCGCACCATCGTCGTCTTCATCGTCAGACTCCTCAGCGGGAGCGGCTTTGGCCGCAGGAGCCGCTTTCTTGGCCGGCGTGGCTTTGGCGGGTGTAGCTTTCTTGGGTGGTGGGGGGGCCTCTTCTTCCGACTCTTCTGCACAAGACAGGAAATGGTGCGAATTGAGTTGTTAGAATGTCATTGTCTTGAAATTACACAACACTAGGGCTGTGAATCGGCACATTTTACGATACGTTTGATATTCAGATGCAGAATGTAAAATTTAAAGGGGGGGGGGGGCCTTACTAATGCTCTAATCTATTTATACACACATTTATACACTTTTTATATTAAATTGTCAAGCACCAACAAAGTAACTTTCAAATGTGCTATACAAGTGTATATATAAAAGTTGAAGATGTACATTACAAGTCAATTTTTCAAACCATCAATGTTTTAGTATATAGACAGTAATGATAGAATTGGCTTTTACTCCCAATTTGCTTTTTCAATACACATTTAAACAGTGGCTGTAATAAATGTTTAAATAAAATCAATGAAAGCAAGCGTTTCAGTAAAAATAGAATTACATTTTTATAGCCAACTAACAAATTTGTTCACTGAACGGCTCTGAGGCAAATATACCGTTACGTGACGTATAGTTTACGAGCTGTTTTATTGACGTCTTTAGTAAGTTGTTCTGTATATTTGAACATTCCCTCAGATGTCCGTTCATGTTTATTTGGTGCTATAACCAGCAGTAAAGAGCCACATGAACTGTGGCGCTACAAAGGCAAATTATGAATTTCTGAATAAAACTTACAATTTGAAACCAGAGACTTTCATAACATGAAGCTTACTGCGATCTATCGGATGGAAGGTGCGCCACAAATAACGGCTAGTGCACTCACACACACACCAAACACTGAACAAATAACGATTCTTGGGATTTAAGAATCGATATCTGCTCTCCAAAGTGAGAATAGATTAAACATACTGTTCTTCGCCAGTGTTTTCATACCATCATCATCCTCGTCCTCGTCACTAGACTCCTCAGCAGGCGCTGCTTTCTTAGCCGGGGTCGCTTTAGCAGGCGTGGCCTTCTTCGGGGGGGGAGGAGCTTCCTCTTCTAATGGGAAGAGCAGACAAACACCAATGAGACTTCAGGCTTCGGATTAAAAGAGCACTGCGTTGAGAAAAGCATCATGGAAGAATATGCCTACCAGATTCATCGTCGTCGTCTTCGTCATCATCATCCTCGCTCTCCTGTTTGGCAGCGGCTTTCCCGTTCTTCACTGCCTTCACCGGAGCTGCGGTCTTCTTTGCTGCAGCTTTGACTGGTGGAGCCTGTTGAAATTAAACGTGGTTATGAATCATGCTTAGGGCCGTATAATCTCCGCGATCACGGACGGAATCGGCAAATTAACTAAGTCAACTTTAATTTCATAACTCAGGGAGTAGGCCCTACTTGCTGTATGTTGCCTTGTTTTTGATGCGCTTTAGTGTACTGTATGGAAAAGATGATTCTTATAAGTACTTTATGTATAACTCTGAAAATTAGTTCTCTTTTTACTTGAAAGCGCTAATGGAGCACTTTTATTTAAACTCATAATTTATTTTACTGGACAGTATAAAGCACATTACCATTCATATTTTGATGTTACTGAAAAGTACTGAGTAAATGTGATGTTTGTTACCTCAAATTTAAGGTCATTCCCATTTAATTTGTGTACATTTTAATCATTAACATTAAAAGCACTCTTTTTACGACTAAGATAACAGTAAAAGGGTCAAAAGAATCCGAATTCCCAAAAAATAAAACAAAAAACGGAATTTGGGAAAAATTTAAACGGAATTCGGGGAAAATGTAAACGGAATTTGGGAAAAAATAAAACGGATTTTATAGGGCCCTACATGCTGCAAATAAAGTAGTTGTTGCAGAGTTAGTCAAGTCCTCACCTCTTCCTCATCGTCGCTGTCCTCCTCGCTGGATTCCTCTTCCACATCTTTGGGAGGTGGAGGTGCTTTTTTCTTCAGCGGCGCTTCTTTCTTCGCTGCCTGCAAACATGGACGAATCATAGGATTTACTGGAACCATTCGGCAAATTTGGGATGAAAGACCTCAAAAAGTATTCACAAAAACACAACAAAATAAGAGTTCAGCATAACTTTAAGAAATTATGACATTTAATCCTAGTGTAGATGTACGTTTTAATCATAAGTGTTAAACATTGCCAATTGTTTTATTATTTTTAAGCGGTTACATTACAAATCCAACTAATTAGACATGCTTTTTGACTATAACGTTTTATTAAAATCATTAAAAATGGAACAGCAATTAAACCAAAATCCCACAGATACTGTGGGAAAAGCACTCCATAGGACCGCTTTCATTACTTCAAATAATTAGAGATGCTTTTTGATTAAATCAAAGTACAGAAATTTAAAGCTGGGAAAAAGGGATTTTGAAGGGCCCAAAATGCGATTAAAGTCAAGCACACAACACATGTGCGAACCACACACATTGTGTTTCCTGCTGAATGAGGTTATTGTAAGAACATGAGTGTTTATTTGTAAAGCGCATCTCACACACAGGTAGTTTCAGTTTCAGTTTAATTTAGGCTCAGCTTTCAAAAAAAAAAAAATTAATATAATGAAAGCCATATATTTCATTCATTTTATACTGCATTCTCATTCCTAATCCTAAAGAGACAAATACTACTATATCATAAAAACATAAATCTTTATTAAATATGTAAATCTTTAAATGGCGCGTGAAATACCAAATATTTGGAGGTGAAACGATTGTTTTTACTGATGAAAATAAGATTTAAAATTGTAATATTTATGCACCAAATAGAGGAAGACAAGTCAAAAGCTCCTTTATACATATGCTTGCATGTACATGCACATTTATGTATGTAAATTCTGTATGTAATGCATACAAAAAAACGAACAAAATGGCCAAAACATGTTTGCATATTCTGTGGATCATTTAAATACCACGTGTTTCTCTCGCGAAGCGGATTTTTGTATTTCAAACGTTTGTGTGCGTAATTAAATTAAACTTAAATACGATACCTAAACTGAAAAGTAATGTTAAAAAGAAAAAAAAAGTTAAAGTTGGGTTTGAAAGGACAATTCAACAAGCAAAGACCTGCGCGTGAACAAACCCACGTGGGTTCGCGTTACACGTGGAAAACCCACATGCGCGCCACCAGAAGAGTAAATATATATTTTTTCCGTATAACACGCAAGATTAAGCAATACTCGCGTCGTGCTCGCATATTATACTCGTGTCCGTCGCGTAAATGTGCATTACCAACGCGATGCGGTTAAAGGCAGCGTGTTAAATGTCTGCTCGATCACTTCAAAGAGCCAAAATGGAGGCGTTTAGCATCAAGCTGCATCGCTGCACATGGCTAACACACGAGTCGAGCAAAACCACGACACGGTAACAGCGCTAATAACCTCGTTGACCGGCCTAGAGTGATTTATTTACTCTCTCAACACAAAAAAAAACGTGTAAAATTAAAACCGAACACGTATTGTTAATGAGTCTCAGCTGAGGCCTACCAAACGGAGAAGCGTGGTCAGCCCGGGACAACGGGGAAAACAAACAAAGACAGATTACATATAAATTACCTCGTTTTAGGCGTCACGGTTTATCATTAAAACACAATTTTCACTTTTGAGTTTACATATAGCAACGCTATGAATACCTACAATGGAAATACGTGTGTCGCACATGTGGGCCTTCCCGTTACAAGAAGCAATACAATAAAAAATACATATTTATATAAAAAACGCATTTTGAGCGTGGCGTATTGCATTGTTACAGCATGTTTGCAGATATCTTACCTTAGCGAGCTTGACCATGACTAAAGCTGTTTGTGCTGTACAGTAAAGCTGGTTTAGCTGTGAGAGTGGCGCAGGTTGGAAGAGTTCAGTCACACGTGGTTCTTCTCTCTACAGGACAGAGGAGCGCGAGCGGAGGCGCTTTTAGTACGTCCCGCGAAACCCCGCCCACTGACGTCAGCCGTAGTACTCGATTCCGCGAGTCGGTTCGTTTGAACAGTTCGTCTCGATTCAGTGATTCTTATTGTCAGCAGGTGGGCCACGACATCCTGGAGCGCAAGGCATAAGAGTGACTGAATAGATCAGTAAGGTTGACATTTTACATGGACTTGTGTAGCGAATTAAACGTGGACAAAACAGACATTTCACCATCCAGCCAATCAAATAAATTTGATAAAACTAAATAAAGCTTGTTTTAAATAAGAAAGGCTGTGTAAAAATAAAACAAAAATGAAATAACTAACTAAATACATTTCTTAAAACTTTTTTTTAATAAATGAAATTTAATTTAAATAATTAATATTTTACTTAAATACAATTTAATAAAACTAACTAAATAAAACGTAATTTAAATACAAAGAAAAGTGGTGTAAAATGTAAAAAATAAATAAATAAAAATGAACCAAGTAACTAAATAAATAAAAAATGATTAAAATAAATAAATGATGTCATTAGACACATCAGGGTCGAATGGGATTTTCTGTTGGACGTGTTGAATCGTTATGGACTCGGGGAGCATTATTATGAGAATCGCTGACGTCCTGACTAACAGTGTCAAAGCCATTTCATATTTCTAGAGCCAATGAATGTCTTATGATTGTCTAAACAGTTTGCAGGAAAGGCAGAAAGGCAGAAAGGCAGGCCAAAAAGGCAAGAATGCTGATATCAGCCGATAGCCGATAATATATTGCAGAGCTACCATCAATAATATTTTGCATTTGTTCATCTGTGCAAGATAATTTAACCCTTTAAACATGCGTGATGTTTCAGATAGTATGGCAAGTGTAAACACATGAATCGGATATGGGTCACAAACAATTGAAAGAACGTAAAAATCGGATAAAGGCCTAAAAACCAATCAGAATTGGGCATCAAGACCTGCAGTGTAAACGAGGCCTATGATAGAGAAAATAATCACTGTTACAATTTCTCTTGAAACAACATTTTTTATATTAGACTTATAGTAGGCCTATAATCTTAAATTGAGAAGAAGAGCATATATTTGTGTCTATAGGCATTTTCGGATGGGGGTCCGGGTCCCTCAAACTAGGATGATCCGTGGCATCTAAAGGATTGAAAAGCCGTGATATAGAGCGAGTCTGCAGTGTAAATACCATACAAGAATATCATTCAGCTTTTCCGTATTCTTTTGGAGATGTTTTTACATAATAATTTTTATTTTCAGTTGATTAATTGATGATGTTGATTTAACCAAGTTAATTAACAGCAAAATTCAGTTTTATACAGCCTTTGTGTCTCGGAGCAGTGCGTAACAGATATAAACTCACTATCACATTCACAAGTTATAAAGTCGCACCTGAAACAAGCTTCCGTATAGTGGTGATAACACGCATTTGAACAAACGTTTGGGTGCGTTTCCCAAAAGCATCGTTGGCCAGAATTATCTTTGTATTAATTAACAAAATAATTGTGTGTTCAAAATTATTCAACAAATATTTTTCGGAGTGTCTAGACTATTTTAAATGTCGTGCATGGCTTGGGCCGACCGGTTGGCCTTAGGGGGCATTAGGAGGGGCATTAGGAGCTCAACAGCGCCCCATATTTCCAATGTAAATCTGTGGCGAAACATGGAAATGCATCTTGTTTTAATATGATACGTCAACATAGTTCCGGTCCGGACAATTCCACATCGATCCGCATCAGCACAGTGTGTCAGTTCAGCAAATGCGTTAGATTGTGAACATTTGCTTTCAATGAAATGAATGTAGGCTACTATATTTTAGTTCGATAATGTTTTCATATTTTGTATTTGTATGTGATTGCATGGTACTAAATTGCATTTATGGGTCCATTTATTACCTATTATTGATCACTTTTTGAGCATAGACCTGAAAATGAAATTTCCAAATTAAACTGTTGTAAATCGTGAATGCTTTGGACTTTATTATTATGAAAAATGCATAAAAATACTATTTTTAAATTGTATATGAAATATACTTTCCAAAACATGTTTTACTCTAAAACTGTGAGAAAACCAAAGCCATAAATCTAAACAAGTTGTGTTCCAAATTTGAGGTTGATATTTAAAAAAAAAAGAGCTTTCAGTAACACTTTGTGTGTGCGCAGTACCAAACGCCTCCACTAGATGATGAAGTTTTATAGCGCCTTTTCCTAGATCAAGGTCACTTTACATTGTTCATTACAATACATTTGCACACCCACATACACATTGCAAACATAATAGCCACATTATCAAAAATACATGTTTTTTGCTGAATCTTGAAGGTAGACAAAGTAGATAGAATAGCCTGTAAAAAAAAAAAAAGAAAGAAAAATATTTACATTCCAGAAAGGGAAACGATTGCAAAAGAGCAACCAATAAAATATAAAAAGAAAAAATTATATTAAAAAAATAGCCTGTTTTTGTAAAGTAACGCAGTTCCCCATGCACTCATCATGGTTACTCTAAATGATCTGAGAATCGATGTGGCTTTGTATTCCTCTCCTGAATTTTTCCACAACTCGTAACATTCTAAATCAATATTCATACACAATAAATACTACATTAAAGTGTGTATTCTAAGATAGTATCTATGTATGAGCAGGGGTGTTCAATCCTGCTCCCGGAGTTTACTGTCTGTCCAGAGTTAAAGTGTGTATGTCAGGTTACTTTTTTTTTTTTTTTTTTTGATATATTAAATAAGGTTTAGATGTCTGAGTGAAAATGTAATTATCATTAAAATTATTACTGTAATTGCCCTACAGTAAGCTTTATAGCCATTTCTGTCAAGATCATATTTTTAAAACACAGCTGAGCTGTGACGTCAGAAGAGGGAGACGTGCCAAAAAAAAGTTCTATTCAAGTATGGAGAGTTTTGAGTCTGAGGAGATCCAAAATCCCCCTCAAACCTACGATGGCCCACAGCCATACAATTGTGAGCCTCCCAGGCGTGAGACAGATGAGGAGCCAAGCAGAAATTTAAATAATTCCTATCGAAGAAACATAAATATCTGGTGTGAAGAGAACCAGTGGAGAGTTGGTCAGGTGTCTTGGTAAGTATAGGCATAACTTAGAGGTGGAACGGTACATGTATTCGTATTGAACCGAAAGGGTACGGGCGTCACGGTTCGGTGCATGAATACACACGGAGAATAACTTTATAAAACACACCTGAACCGTGAACCAGCTAATCAAGGGCTGTGTCCCAAATCGCCCCCTATACTCTTAAAAATCAGGGCACAGTGATTTGTACTGGTGTCTGAATCCACAGTGGACGTTATCGAGTGTACCCATTCAATCCCATAATGCACCGCAACAACGAGTGTACAACTGATGTATGCTATGCCAGAGAATGTCTAATAAGGTGAGAAGTTTCACTCTCAGTACACTTCCGGCTTCTGAACTGGTTGCAGTTCCTCTCTGATTCCACATGAGGGCGCTCACAGGACGAGTGCAGAATGAATGGAGGTCTATGGCGCTATACCAATAAAAATCCACTTTTCTCAGGATATCATTTTTTGTCTAGTAATTTGAATGTTGTATTCGAAAGGAGATGCAAATAAATTACACACTGCTGGGTGTTAGATTTTTTTGAGTCACTTATTTGCTTTAAAAAGTATTTTTAAAGTGTCAATGACGTCATACACATGTACGACCAGAGATACTGCTTTACGGCAATCCTTCAGTCACTCTGGTGCTTTCTCGCTCTGCACTTTCTTTTCTCTCGAGGCATCGACAACACAGCTGACACAGGTAAACACACACAGCTGACACAGGTAAATACACGTGCTAGAAGAGTTTTTGTTTTGTTTGTTTCTGGTCCCGCTTCGGATGCCACGATGCCATCAAGCGGTATCTCTGGTCGTAATCAGTCCTTCACTGACCAATCAGCGTTCATTAGCAGAATGCTAGCGTGTTATGGGCAACAACAACTCAACCTGTAAGAAATCGAAAGGACATAAGTACTCGTTCATTCAACTTTCGACCTATAACCCATGTTGAACTTGCAAAATCTACAATCAGATCTGAGATTTCTCAACTGCAATCGGGTGAAAGAGACACATTTAGCCGTCTAGCCCCATTGACTCCCATTCATTTTGCACTCATGGCGATCGCCCCCAGTGGAACTCTGGTGGTACTACAACCAAAATTCGGTACAATAGGACTTAATAGGGAGTGGGCAGGCTCTCCGTAGACGGGCTCTGGCTATGCTCAACGGCTAGAGAATTCCCATAATGCACTGCGAGAGTCGTGCGTTGAATGAATTCCCGCGTGTGACCAGAAGATGGCGCCGCAGCTGAATCATCCATCCATCCATTACAAACCGCTGGTCCAATGTGGCTACAGCGTAATACCATACAGGTATAAATTCCTTTTTAATTGATTATTAGATTGTTTAATTACGGTTTATGTATGATAGTTTCCATGACAGAGTTCAAGATAAATCTTTACTGACGCTGTCAGTTTGCTACGTATGAAATGATTATTAAACAGCACAAACCATGCAAAAGCTGCAGCCCTTCTGGCTCACTAAGTGTCTCACTCGTTTTCATTCACTCCTTCAAGTGGATTATATTAGTGGACTAATGTAGAGAATAGTGAATGAGGGTGTAGGGGTCGATTTTGATTTTCGAACACAGCTCAGGGGTCTCATTTATAAAACTGTGAGTATCCTTACTAAAAGCGTACATACGTCCGAAAGTAAAAAATGGCGTAACGTAAAAAAAACATTCAGACTTATAAAACCGTGCGAACGCCAGAACCTGCGCAAAATTCCCTTTATAAATCCCAGTCAGTGAAATATTGTGCGCACATGCGTCTCCACCCAAATAACCATATATGGAGCTTACAACGCCTAGTTTAACTATGCATATCCTCATCTGCATATCATGTGCATATGCATAATCATCCAGGTGATACCATGTTTAACGGTAGGCTATGACATTAGGAAAATATGAGATATGGATGTGCTGTCACATTACATTGCTAAAAAATAATTAAACTGTTATTGTGAACATGCACTGTATTTATGATTAGGACTCATAATGAAGATTTACGGTTTTCCTTCATCTGCCGTTAGATAAATATGCGTCAGTTTCACTGAACGACCCAACGCGCTCGCTTGCGCGGACATTTAAGAAGGGATGGATGTTTGCTTCATGTGATAAGCTTGGTGAGTGAAATTATATTAGTATTATCTTTCTGTACATGTATAACTTTCTTAAAAAATGTTCTGTCTAAAAGTGACCAAAAAGGCATTTAACTCCAGCTCGCCAAACCGCTCCGTCTCCAAAATGTTCGTACGCATGGGTCAGAGTTTGCGTGCAGGTGCGCATATTTTATCCAACTTTTGCGTGGGAAGTGGCGTACGCAGCGTAAAACCGGACGCAACGGTTATAAATGAGACCCCTGGTCTTTCTAGGCATACAGAAGCTCAAGGCTGGCCAGTGTTCCTCCAGGAGCAGGTTTGGACATGAGTTCAGATCATGCTGCTATTCAGTTTTTAATCACTTAGACTTTACTAGTGGACAAAAATCCCAGTAACCACCCTAGTAACCACATAGAAACACGCAAAAAAAAAAAGAAAAAAAAAGAAAGGTTTTGTGGCAATGAGGAGATTATCAATCAATGACCACAAGATGGCATCATTGCGTTTTAAACCGCAGTTGAATCATGTTTCCCAGGACTTCAGTAAAGGTGCAGATCTGATCAGCCTGGATGAAACATGCCATTCTTCATATACTCATTCTGTATGTTTGTACACTTGGGTTGTTTATGGTACCCAATATCTGGGTTAAACATATTGGGTCACTCTGTTGGGTTATGAAATCCAATGGTTTCCACAAAAATATGATAACAATCATAAATGTTTCTTGAGCATCATCATATTAGAACGATTTCTGAAGGGTCATGTGACACTGAAGACTGGAGTAATGATGCTGAAAATTCAGCTTTGAATAAATTACATTTTATAGTTGGCTATATTGAGAAAACAGCCATTTTAAATTGTGAGAGAGAGGGGGAAGAGTAAGGATGTCCACGTAGAGCTCTAAAAGTCGAAACTAAAATTTTACAATCAATTCTGACTAGAAGCCAATGGAGTGTGGATAAAACCGGTGTAATACCGTGTCCTTCTGCTGGTTCCTGTTAAAAGCCTGGCTTTTATTTTGCACCGTTTTTGCATACGACTCAGAGAAGATCTGTTAAAACAAGTAAAAAGCGAATTACAATCTAAACGAGAAGAAATAAAGGCATGAATAATCATCTCCATGTCAGCTTTGGACAACAGTGTTCTCATTTTAGAAATATTTCTCAAATGATAAAAACAGTTTCTGACCAACTGTTTGATTTGAGGTAGTTTTTGATCTGGAGCGATGATAAAGGTTTCAGTCTTTTTTTGTATTCAGTTAGTTATTGTTTAACCAGTTCTTAATGCAAGACAGGCATTCCAATAATTCCTTTAACTTAATTAACTGTGACTCTTTGAATGAACAGTACAACTGAATGACGTCAGCATAATAAGAAGCACTTATAAAATGACAAATTATTTCACCAAGAGGGCTAATATACAATGAAAACAAAATAGGACCTAAAACCGAGCCCTGAGGAACTCCACATGACAGAGGGGACATTTCAGACACAATATTTCACAATATTACTGTTTTTACTGTATTTTTGATGGAGTAAATGAAAGTCTCTTCTGCTCATCAAGGCCGAAAAAAAAAAAAATATATATATTTTATTTATTTTTATTTATTTTTTGCTAATAGGGTTTCTTATTTAAAATGGCTTGGGTTTAAACATTATAATTACAAATATATATTTTTTATATATAGTTCTCTTTGCTTGAATCTTGCTCTCCCAGGTTCTTTGGTAAGTTCATTGATCAGACGTTGCTTTTCTCTTAATTTTTTTTAAACTGGATTATCTGTCACAGCGTCCCTTGCTTTCCTTTGCAATAAATAAGCCCAAATGACCCAGCGTGAGTCATAGGAAACCGGCTTTCAAGGACAAAACACAGTTTTTTTTGTTTTTTTCTTGTGTAATTCTCCTTTAAAAGCACTCTACATATATATATACTGCATTAATTCAGTGTAATAAATATGGTATTTTACCCACTTAGTGGGTCAAACTTAATTGTAGCAAGCAATGCTCTTAAACTCCCTTTTGACATTTTGGATTTAGATAAAATTCTGCAAAATGCTTCCCTTATGTTTCAGAGATTTATCTGAATGGCTCAGTCCTGCCCTCTGTTGCTCCTCTTTATTCATTCTAGCAGTTTTATTAATCAAATCTTCAATTTAGAGGGCGTAGTCTTTTATGGCCCTGTCCCAAATGCCACACATCATAGGCTATGCACTTCATGGACTTACACTGGACTTACAATGATCGTGAAGTCCACGGCTGTGTCCGAAATCCCACCCTATACCCTTACATATATGGCACTATTTGAGGGAACAGCCATTACTAGTGTCTGAAACCATAGTGGACATTATCAAGTGCACTCATTAAATCCCATAATGCACCACAATAACGAGTGTTCGGGGGAAATTCTGCGCCCTTGAACAGCCCTTCGGGAAGGGGACGCCATTTGTAGGGGTTTTCCAAACGAAAGTGAACACCTGGATCCCTTCACGAAGGGCCCTTCCACAAGGCCATTAGTGAAGGCCCTGAAGGGTACATGCGATGGTCACTTCAAGGAAGCAATTTGATCATTTATGGTCACGTGACCCAGCGAATATAGCCTACTCTTGATTCATTAAAGCTAGATAGATGGCGGGAGAGTTCGAGCTAATTTACAAACAGAGCAATTCAAGTTGTTTTGTTTTGTTCCTGATATTTCACACATTTTTGTCCAAAGGGAGCAGGGTCCAAAGATGAGACGGCAAGTTTTAAAGTTGAGAGCAGAGAAATACACTCACACACACACACATAACACATATTTTAAACACTTTATATATATATAAAATGTATATTTATTTGCAACAGTTATATTAACAGCAAAAATAAGACATTTCTGTCGTAAGAACAGCTGATGGACACCGTGTTGTGTTGATGTTGTTGTGATGGTGAAGATAATGAGGAAATGACGTTGTCTTTCGTTGCTCCCTTCATCAAGTGCGTTACAAACGGCTGCATAATGGCACACACACACACACACACACACACACACACACACACACACACACAAGTGCCCTGCTCACTCCAAAGTCCCCACTTCAAGGGCTCTGCCCTAGGAAGGGTGTAGGGCATAGGGATGCTCACTTGCGTAAGGAATTTTGCGCTCAACGGCTAGAGAATACCCACAATGCACTGTGAGAGTCGCGCTCGCGCACTGAATGAATTCCCGCGTCTGACCATAAGATGGCGCCGCAGCTGAATCATCCATCCATTTATAGGTATAAATTCCTTATTCGTGCAAAATTTTACATTCACAAATTTAAATATATGAAAGTGAAACCAAGGTTCTATGTATTTCATAACGAGTTTCTTTCTTTCACCAAAGCCCTTAACATAATGAAAAGTAAACAAGCAATGAAACTTCTTAATTTACTTGAAAAATATAATATGCGATCAAAGCCCTAGCTATAATTTTATTTTAATATATACTTATTAATTTTTTGTTGTTGTTGTTGTTGTTGTTGTTGTTGTTGCACCTGCTCCTGTGGAATGTTGAAAAGAATGTAAGCCATATTGTTTGTACATGAGTTTGTTGAATAATAATTTTTTTTTTTTTAAAGGTATAAATTCCTTTTTAAATGATTATTAAACTATTTGATTAAGGTTTATAGATCGTTTTCATGACAGAGTTCAGGGTAAATATTTTCAACTTACTATTGGAGTTACTATTACTATTATAAAACGGACAGGTGTATGTTTGTTGAGTAATTTACAACGGCTTCGAACGCGGCTCAACCAATCAGAATCAAGGACTGGGACTATCCGTTTTATAATGCTTAATTAAACATCAGTGGAAAAGCTGCAGCCCTTCTGGCTCACTAAGTGTCCGAATTCACTCACTCCTTCAAGTGGACTATATTAGTGGAGTAATGTAGAGAATAGTGAATGAGGGTGTAGGGGGCGATTTCGACACAGCCCATATGAGACCGTAGGCGTAGGGTGTCCCATTTGGTCATGTTAGGTGTCAGAAAGGTGTTCGCGAGCGCCCCCTGTGCGGTCGATGTGCATCTGTTTCTAGTAGAAATATCCAAACATCCTCAAAACGAGATACATTTACTGCATTTAATTCTTAGAACGAGAGCATTTGCGGCAATATTTTCAGAGAATATAATGTTTAATTAGCGTAAGTAGGCTAAATTGGCATTTAAAAACAAAACAACAAAATTTAATGTGGTTGATGCTTAAAACTAGAGAAAATACTTTTACATTACAATTACACAGTTTTGATTCTCAGATAAATTGATCTTGTTTCAAGGATGTTTAAATAATTTTTTACATGAAGAAGACAAAAATACTGATTTAGACATTTTTTTTGCAATTGGACAAGGATTTTTGTGTGAATATATGTGTATATATATATATATATTTGTGTATGTGTTTGTGTGTGTGTGTGTGTGTGTGTGTATGTATCACAATTAATCGATTTGACATTCAGTCTCATTTAAGTAACATAATCTGTTATTCAAAAGTAACACTTAAAAACTTTTGCGACCAGCTTTTTTGTTGCATTTGTGCATTTTTTAATGATTTTTAAAACATTTACAACTATTAGAGACAAAATAGTTACAAACAGAATTGACCTGCAGTTTGCATTCATTTCAAAATGTTACATAAATAAAACTCATATTTATAAATATCTCTTTTATAAACATATAAATAGGTTTTTTAAACATAAATACATTTATGCGAGAATGAAATACATGAATGTACAGCAGCAGCAGCAACAATATACAGCTTTTATCCACATCATGTTGTTGTTGTTGTTGTTATTGGTTTTGTTTTGTTTGTACATATGTTTTATCTAATTACTTTATTTCAGTTGTACGCGTCATTGTCCCCACAAATGGTTCTCGTAGTGGCTTCGTACCATTAGTCCGATTCTTTAAGGTTCCCCTTAGAAGAAGAGCAACTAAGTCCATTCTGTCCAAAATCCATGACGTTCGTGATGCGCTCTAGGGAAAAAGACGGCATATGGTTAGATGGATTCAGTCCGACATCAGTCACGTCACTGCAGCGTCACACACACACACACACACACGCGTTTGTGAGTCTTTGACAACAGTCCTGCATCACAGAGTCAGATATCCTTCGCATCAGTCTGACACATGACTCATTCAAACTAAACCTTTCTGCCCCATGTGAGTTATCTAGTACACACACACACACACACACAGTTTGACACACTTATAAAGCTCCCTGTAATAATAGCACCTGTTATAACATCATGTAAAGCCTTCGGCATCAAGAAACTCAGTAATTGTCAGGCATTCAGTGCTTAATATGACAGATGATAAATATCATTGGCATAAAAAAGAGGATATGCAACAAATGCCAAAATTAGAGAGAGAAATTTGATTCGTTTCATCAATTTGTTTAATTCCATGAAATTGCCAAAGAGTATATGTGCAAATATATATTTTATATCAAATATTATATATATATATATATATACATACATACATATATTTAACATTCATTAAAAGTATATTCATTTATTTAACTGTTCAAATTTACATTTGTATCTGCTAATATAAGTTTTAGACTTAAAAGATACTAAAAAGATTAAAAAGTAAATAAATAGATTACTTATATAGTATTAATATTAATTTAAAATATTATAATTAATTTATGTATACAATTATAAACAATAAATAAATAAATATGAATTTACTTTCATTCATTAAACATATAATAAATTAAAAAACATACAAATAACTAATATTTCGATATTTACAGATGTATTTATTAATTAAATCATTTTTAAATTATATTTTATTTTTGTAATTAAATTATTAGTTTTAAATCACACAATATATATATATATATATATATAATTTGTATCAATATTTATACTTTAAAATCATATATATATATATATATATATATATATATATATATGTATATATGATTTTAAAGTATAAATATTGATATATATATATAATTTGATATCATATATAATTTGTATCAGTATTTGCTTTAAATATTGATTAAAAAATATAGCTGTAATCATATAATTGAAATGATATTTTCAAAGAGTATATCTACACTTTTATGTTATATCATAAATATGTACATTTGTATTAATATTGATTAAAAGCATAGCTGTGATCATATAACTGAACTGTAATCCCCCAGAGAGCACATGATCTGAGCCTGATCTGAGCAGACACTCACCAGGAGAGGTTGTTGACGGAGGGATAGTGAGACGGCTGGCAGCCCATCCCGCTCATGGTCCCTATCCTGTCCATCTTGTGTCCGAAGCATCCGCTCCTGGCCGCGGTCCCGCCCTTCTTAGACCCGGCTCTGAGTCTGCGGGATCCGGGCTGCTCGTTCGGCATCCGAGCCCAGGGGCCCCGGGCCCGCGTGTCCATGCGCAGGTCCCTCAGGAGCCGAGCCCGGCTCTCCAGCCTCCTCTGGCTCTCGTCCGCCGCCAGGAACTCGGACAGCTCCTCTCCCAGCAGCATCCGCAGGGACTGAGGGACACAGGGAGCAAACACTCACACCAATGCTCACTTCTGTCTTCAGTTATTACAGACTATCCCACTGAGACCCTTAAAATGTTCTTTTACTCTAGAATAGTAGGTTGATTCACAAGATTTTATAGGGTTACCTTCCTAAGATGCATTTAAGTTCCTTTAAACTCTTACACAAAGATCCATTTTTACTTTCTAATATCATTACAGAACCCTTTTCTTAAGTTTTAAAGTGTAACGTGTAACACGTCTTCAGTAGCAGAGTAACACAAGCACGTGAAGTAACAGGTTACTTGGAGAAGGTCTTGCAGTCCAATATACTAGATTATTTGTTTATTTCATATTTCATATTACAATGTATTTATTATGGCTTCTATGTTGTTATTTCAGAGTTTAGGAGATTTCATGGAATTCTTATGTTTAATGTTTAAAACACTCTTTAAAAATAAAGGTTATTTGCATCTTTTGGTTCCATAAAGAATCTTTTACATCCATGGAATGTTTCATTCCACAAAAGGTTCTTATTATTTAAAGGTTCTTCACACTAAGAAAAGAAGAAAAAAAAAGGGTTCTTTTAAGAACTTTTCTCTGAAAGGCTCTTTATGGAACCCAAAGTAGTTCTTCCAAGGCATCACTGTGAGAGAGAGAAAAACTTTATTTGATAATGAATGAAAACTCTCAGATCATTTGATTTTGATTAAATGTTTGAGTTAAAATCTCAATAAGTTTTGGTATCTTGGCACATTAATTCGAAACCTTCTTCAGAAACGAGAACATTCTGAAAAGTGCGAGTCTTAAATGTTGAAATTCGCTCTGAATTGAATCTAACTCAAGTCTATAGGAGTGACATCAAAGCGATGGGTGTATTAGGAGTCGGTGCGCAATGCGTCTTAAAAGCGCGTTTTCTTTACTTTTCTTTATTTTTTAATGTTTGAGAACGAGAACCTGTTGATATGCCATGATGTAAGTCACGGAAATTAATGGATAAAAAGTTTGTCTAAAGAAGTCTTGCGGCAAACATTGCGTCCGGACAAGTGTCCAAACTCCAGCTTCTGCGGTCTAATAACGATCGAGTCGCTTTTGCATGTTAATAGCAATGAGAACGTACTGATGAAAAAAAAAAAAGGAAAAAAAGAGGAAAAAATCAAATTTAGATGGTTATTTAAAAAATCAAATCAAACAATCGCATTTTAAGCGTTTTACGCACTGGATTTAAATGCGTACATTTGCGCGTAACTGCATGTCTAAGCTTTAGCGCGTCTTTTTTACTAGTTATAAAGACTATAATAAACTTTTTTTAATGTCTGTCTGAATATTAAACAAGCTGTATCATTTGTTAAGCAGGTCTGAATATGAGACTCACCCTCTGCTCTTCCTGCGTTAATGGTTTTGCCTCCGCACGGACTGATAGAAGAGTCAGAATAAGTCCACAAGCCACCAAATGCGAGATGATCATCGTGATGATGCTTCGGGCAGTGGATGTCAGAGGAGAAGATCAGTTGTTTAAGTGTGTCTCAATCACAAGCTTTCATTTACTCCCAGAGGTGTCGAGCTCAACTCTTACTCGATGTCATTTCGGCTCATGGTTTTATAGGCGATATGACATCACTCCTGTGACGTCACGGCCCCCCCATCCCACCCCACCCCTTCCGTGGTTTACCTTTGCCAGATTGTCCGCTGTGCGTGCGTGCGTGCGTGTGTGTGTGTGTGTGTGTGTGTGTGCGTCACAGGTTACCGCGCATCGCCTCAGTGACCGGAGGATAGCCGGACTGGGTGTTTAGTTTAGTTATCGTTTGCAGTGAACACTTAAAGTGAACACAGGTGGGAAAAGAACAATCACATTTGAACCCATACAAAAATGTAATATATGGCCATATATGTACTTATATTTTAAATAGCATGACATATATCTATACATATATTTGACTTATATGAGAACACAATATATGCCTGCAACATATATCTATACATATATTTGACTTATCTGAGAACACAATATATGACTGCAACATATATCTATACATATATTTGACTTATCTGAGAACACAATATATGACTGCAACATATATCTATACATATATTTGACTTATCTGAGAACACAATATATGACTGCAACATATATCTACATATATTTGACTTATCTGAGAACACAATATATGACTGCAACATATATCTATACATATATTTGACTTATCTGAGAACACAATATATGCCTGCAACATATATCTATACATATATTTGACTTATCTGAGAACACAATATATGCCTGCAACATATATCTATACATATATTTGACTTATCTGAGAACACAATATATGCCTGCAACATATATCTACATATATTTGACTTATCTGAGAACACAATATATGCCTGCAACATATATCTATACATATATTTGACTTATATGTTGCAGGCATATATTGTGTTCTCAGATAAGTCAAATATATGTATAGATATATGTTGCAGGCATATATTGTGTTCTCAGATATCTCTACATATATTTGACTTATCTGAGAACACAATATATGCCTGCAACATATCTCTACATATATTTGACTTATCTGAGAACACAATATATGCCTGCAACATATATGAACATTTATGTGTCCAAACATGTGAAGAAAATATTTGAGTTCATCCATATATGATACCATATATCTGCATATATTATAGTATAGTATTGGTTTCTCGCATATATGGACAACATTAATTAAATATGTGACATACATATTTGTTTTCAACATATTTAATAAATGTATGTAAACATACACTGTAGCCTAACCCTTTACTGTAAATTTACAACGAATTTCTTACAGAATTGTACTGTATTTCCATAATACAGTATTAAGCTGTATCTTTTACAGAACAGCTGTAAATATACAGCACATTTCTGTTTTCGTCCTGATAAATTCGTTACCATCATACTGACTGAAAAGTCATTGCATTGTGGGATTGATTTCTTTCGCGCTCAATTCAGTTCAAATGTGACGCGTCATGCGAGCAGCAGCAGACAGTAACGTTAGGCAGCTACAACAGGCAAACTCGTTTTGTCAGCGGGATTCAACTGAACAAATAATCATTCCTGTTATCAAGATAAACAATGTCTGCGAATCTGTGAGCAATTTTAAAGCTTTTTTGAGGTTCGGTTCGTGTTTCAAACATTAGTTGCCTGTGACGCAGCAGAAAATTGACGACGTTAAGGGTAGCAGCTACCTGAAGACGGATGGAAGAATTTGTCATTGAATAATCTAACCTGCGCGTGACGATAAGTGGGATTTAGAGTTTGAGAGGATGGAGAATTGTTCAACTGAGTGATACGGTAAGCCAATATATAAGTTTTTTTTTTTTTTTTTTTTTTTTTTGCGTTTCTACATTGTTTTCACGTATTTGGTTTGATTTTGCGAACGCGGTTTAACGTGGCCGCGCAAGCAATTCACTGACTCTGTTCCACCTGTTTACCAAGTAACGTTAACTTCGACATTTCATATAATTGGCAACCTTTACCATGCTATTTGCATGACGTGCATTTGATATATATTTTTTTCGTTTTAGGCTTTGTAATCTGATGGCCATTGTTAATGTAAGTGCTTTTAAGTAGTGTTACAGTTATAGTCTATGTGGTAAAAAAAAAAAATGCTGTCAAATTCTGTCAGTTCTGTGATCGTGCTTTTGAATCGTTGTCAGAATTTTGCTAGCACATGAAAATCCATGTTCCTAATGCTGTTTTCAAATGTAGTAGGCCTATTCCTGATTGCCATCCCATACAACTACTCCCTAATTCAAAGAAGTTAGACGGTGTTATCCTTCAAGCAGATAAGTAGAGATTATTCAGCAAATCTCATTAATTTGTAATATGTTTTATGTTTTGGTTCTGTTGATCAAGGTTGTGCTGTCCTTTTTAAAAATTGTTTCAGGAATTTGCATCGCTGATGTCCAGCAATCTACATTTGCCAGAAAGTCCACGACTTATTTCCTGGTATGTAAACATTAAAGGGGTAGATGAAACCTAAAATGAAAAGCCATCAATTACTCACCCCACTGCAAAATATGTTTTTCTTAATTAGTGTTTTTATTTTGTTTCCAGTCCAGATATCTACAATTCTTACATGAAGATGCATTTAATAGACACGTAAAAATTGTCTTGTTTTCTTAAAGAATAAGTCAAAATTAAGTGAGTTTATGCTTAAAACAAACAAAATTATATGCCAGTGCATTTTAGCATTCTAACCAATTTTAATTTTTAGTTGAAAAATGTAATTCATAGAACTATGAATAGACAACTACATCGAACCACTGTGGAACCCACAGTAGTTATTTTAATTATTAATATTATTTATTTATTCTTTTTTTTTTTTTTTATTCCATTACAGGTCAATCTCTAAGCAACCAGTGCTGGATATTAAGTTTGGAAGGTCAAGGTGTGTGTGAAGGATCACAGCCTCTTCATCACTGGCCTGGCAGCGCTGTTTGCCTCCTCCTATAACTTCAGCTTGCAGTACCAGGAAGAGGCAGCACCTTGAGTTTGTTCAGAGGTTAGTCATTGGCATATTTGCCATTCATATATATATATATGTACATATATTAGACTGAATTGTGTCACTAACCTTGACTTGACAGTATTTATTATGTTGACTACTGGTATGAACAATATGGCCCTGGTTTCCATACAGGGCTTAGCTTAAGCCAGGTCTAGGCCTTAATAAAATTAGGGTATTTAAGCAGATTTTATAATAATGTATCATTAAAAAAAAAAAAAAAAACATTACTGGTGTGCATCTTGAGATAAAACAGTGGCAGTCATATATTTTAAGATATGTCAGTGCAAGTTGTTTTCAGTTGAAGGATTAGTGAAAATTCTGTCATTAATTACTCACCCTCATGTCGTTCCAAACCTGTAAGACCTTCGTTCATCTTCAGAACACAAATTAAGATATTTTTGATGAAATCTGAGAGGTTTCTGAACCACCCATAGACAGCAACGTCTTTGCAACTTTTAAGGCCCAGAAAGCTAGTAAAAACATTGTTTAAATAGTCCATGTAACTAGTGCAACCTTAAAGGAGAACTCCGGTCAATTTTAACATTGAGCTAATTTTTTTGTAAATTTGGAGTGCTGTCAGTACAGAGAACAACGACAAAAATCGCTGTTGCCTACACTGTGTTATCCTCTTTTTAAAATTTGCACCCTGTTGACTTCAAGTTTTAAACCTGCTTTTAGCCTCTTAACATCCTTGATGTGTCATACAAGTGCCCAGCCATGTGAGTGATTCCTTCAGAGTGAACACGGGTGAATCTGACTGCAGTAGATGTGAAAGATATCTTGTTGAAACATCTACAAATGTTAATTAAATCTACAATTTAAGGTGGCAAATATTACCCCTTAATAAAAAATGTTAATTTCTGTCACTGCTGTAAACTGACCACTGCATAGAATATGAAAAATATGAATATCTTTGTCAGTCAGCTGTCAACAGGCCTAAACAAGCCATGGCACCAAGCACAGAAACACAATCAGTAAAATGTTATCTAATTATTATCAAGAAAACTTTGAAAATATCGATCGAGACATATTTTGTCAATATTGCACACCCCTAATGCATGGTATTAATTTTGATTTCTTCGGGTCTTAAAAAGCCTTAAATTTGACTTTAAAAAATGTGCAGAAACCCTGCATCATAATATTTAGATTGAACCACTATATATTTACCAATGTTTTTACCACTTTTCTGGGCTTTGACAGTTGCAATGATATTGATATCAATGGAAGGACAAAACTATCAGATTTCATCAAAAATATCTTCATTTGTGTCCCGAAGATGAACAAAAGTCTTGAGGGTGAGTAATAATGACAGAATTTAAATTTTTGGGTGCAAACATGCATTTTAGTCTGGTAAATCATGTTGTCATATATGCAATAAACATTGCAAGGCTTGCAATTAAGTTAAATTATTTCTGTCACAAAGGTTTGGGCTGGATTCTGGCAGTGTGTGCTCTATATAAACGGAGAGTCTAAAGACTGCCTTTCCACTTATACTCTGATGGCACCGGATGAGGGGATGATATTGTTAATGAGCTGGGTGATGAGTAGACAAAAGTTGTAGAATAAAACTTTAAATCTGGCAACCCCACTTCCAAAAATGTAGTTAGTTGACAGTGCGCATGTAAACAGACACATTGAGTTGATGTATTTTACCAGGGCAGAAAAAATATCAGTTATTGATCACAACATCCAACATTGCATTATTTTTTTTTCACAACATATCCTACATTGCATTTTTTTTATGTTGTTCAGTTTTAGACAGCTTTTGTGCTGTATCTCTTTGTCAAAATATATACACTCAGTTAATAATATTTAATTGTTGTTTTTTTCTGCCTTTTAGACGCTTTCTTGACATCAATCCTGAACGTGGATCAAAAACAAAGAAAGGACAAGTAACTTAAAAGAAAACTGGCCAAGTTGTGCAAAACAAGAACAGGGCAATTCCAGCGTTATGGACGTGACATTTGCAGTCAAAACTTGAAATATAAATTCTCAGAAAATGCATTTAATACCAATATATGTAAACGTCTGTTTATATATCCATACTCCCTTAATAAAGGAGTCCAGACATTAGAAAAATATCAGTCTACGCATGCGTTTTATATTTAATTTGAGGGAAATACACATGCGTTACGGACGTGACAAAAAAAATCTCTAACTTTTTGTTGCCAAAATATTTTTTAGTAATTCTGTGAATTACACTGCGCAAACCAAAAGTAATAGTACCCACCGAATGAAGAAGGGTTGGCTCTCCACAGAACATAAAATATTCATTTTATGTTATTTTTCGTTTTCGCATTTATGAGGAAAAAACAATGTTATGGACGTGACAGTTCTCCGTTACGGACGTGACCGCTCTGAAAGCGGCACTAAAATACTGCTTTAAAACGTTCACAGAGACCTCAAACAGGCATTTAAAACACCAAATATTAAGGATTGGCATTATAAGCAAAAATAATATTCGATGTTTGTTCGAAAATCGTAGCGCTCTCCCCCAACATCACCGGTAAGACAGCGTTCACTCAAATCCCGCTCCAACATTACATTTGAGTAGGCATTTAGTCTCATATTAATGTTTAAATAAAATAATTGTATTTTTTATTTCATATGTTGATTATATGAAAGGATAACAGCATGAGTAAGATCATAAGATGCGCAATATATCGGATACAGTATATCAGTGGGCAGACATGATTTTGACCAATTCTTTAGTTTTTTTTTTTTTTTTTTTTTGAGAAAGCTTTTCTTTAATGTGAATTTCGTTTTGTATAAATTGTATCTTAATTTTAATCAATGTTTCATCAACAAATTGCTTGGATTTATTAAATAAGAAGCAAATAGGCTATAGCAGACAATATAATCAGGACACGGAGGCGCCGTCGCGTGAAGTGGAGCGCGCCTCATAAATGAACCGAAACTCCGCGTATAATGTAGGCTACTTGCCTCACATACCTGAGAAATATATCTATATAGGACGTCTGAAATGTCTACTTTTAAACTACTTTTAAGTCGTGACTCAAAATGATTGCAATATCACTATTATTTTGTCAGCTTGATCGCGGGATTATGATGAATATTCATGTTTTAACCAAGAGGGAAAAACGCGACATCCCGAAGAAGTGTCCTATGGCTATAAGACACATGCTCTTCTTTAAGTTGTACTGTATCATATACTACCTTCTGATATTCATATTTCGTCCTGTAACTGGCAGAGGAAGAGAAGATCCGTTCATGTGCACTTTATCCGCCGCGCACTGAGGCGCAATATACAGAAATATACCACGCCGCAGGGTTTCCGTTGTTATGAATATGTAAAATATTGCAGTGAGACATTTTAATTGTCTATTAATAAACAAGTGTTTTCTGTGTCGGCTGCAAAGATGAAGTCTGACTCGCGATCTTCGCAGTAGTGAACGCGCCGGAGAGAAATACACATTTCATACGGATTACATCGTTTTATTTAGTTTTGAATGGTTCTGTTTAAAAGTAAAGATTTCTGTAGATAATAGATATATTTCTTTTTTTTTTTTTAGGTGTGTGAGGCGAGTAGGCTATCTTATACGTTAAATTTCGGTTCATGGATGATAGCTTAACATTAGCTCCAGTTCAGGCGCTGGCGCCTCCATGTCGTGATTATTTATTGTCTGCTATATTTACTTTTAAATTACTTTTATTTTATACTTTATCGAGAAAATTGGATAATGAAACACTGATTAAAATTAACATACAATTAATACAAAACGAAATTCGTTTTAAAGAAAGGCTTTGTGCTTTCTGTTTGAGGTCTCTGTGAAAGTTTTAAAGCAGTCTTTTAGTGCCGCTTTGAACGGTCGCGACGCGTCTGTAATGGAGAACTGTCACGTAAGATGGTAATATTATTATTATTATAAATAATAAATCGTGTAATAATCCCGCCCCCTTAATTAAGAGGCGATATTTGACCGGCATATCATCAAAATGTCCGGAAAACGAAACCTCTGCCGGTCACTTTGACCGGCACCATTTTTTTCTAGCGGAAACTCTGCCACGCCGTATTAAAGAGCGGTCTCTATTGTTTACATTTTGTTATAAAATAGACTGAATTTGAAAGTTGAGACATTTTTTCATATTAAAACTAACAAAGCACAAATATTATTGCGATTATTGGATATGCACTGAATATATGGTAAGCCTGAAACCGATCACAAGTGCATATGATTTGATGTGAAGCGTCCGTAACGGTCACGTCCGTAACGCATTATTATGGTTGTTCAGAGCAAAGTAGTGGAATGAAATGTCGATCCTAGTAAGCATGAACATAGTTTAGCTTTGCATATAAAGTTTCAAGTTATTTGCATTTATAATTGTTATATTATATAAACTTAATCTTTAAAACGTTACGGACGTGACAGAGCACTGAAGCGTCGAGACCTCTTTATTAAAGCCCTTATAAATTCAACAGGCAGTGCTGTTATGACCAAATTAGTAAATTTATTTCTCAGGCATGCCTCCAACTTTCAGCAAAATGCTTTATGTTCAAATTAAGTTTTTAAAAGGGGGGTCATTGATACCTCTTTTGAAAGCATGAAATATGGCTGGTTGAAATTAAAATTTTAGCATTGTTGCTCACCTCATATGTGGTGGAAAAACAAGGCAATTTTCTTAAAATTTCTGATACAGCACATTAATACAGTATATTACAGACCTAAATGGACAACTTAAAAGGGGTTTTGATCTTTAGGTAAAAACTTTAATTTTTCATGGTAAGGATGACCTTTGCGTGGAATTGCCCAACACCACTGTAAGCCTACAGGTGTCCTCACTTCTGCGAAACCTTGCAGACTTTGAATGGGATTTCGTTTGCACTTTTATGGACTTCAAAAAAGAATCAGCATTTCACTGTCGTTATAAAGCTTGGAAGAGCCAGGACATTTTTTAATAGAACTCTGATTGTATTCGTCTGAAAGAAGAATGTCAGATACACCTAGGATGACTTGAGGGTGAGTAAATCATGTGCTAATTAAAATTTTTGGGTGAACTATTCCTTTAATTAAGTGCTAACTGTTACCTGTTTGTTAAGTGTTAAAATTGCATTTTATGTTTAAAAAGTAATTCAGCCAACATGTTCACAGAAGGCAATTTAACTAAATAAATGTTTTAAAACCCAGAAAATGTTGTTTTCTTCCTAGTGTGACTACTCTTATGAAACCTTAAAGTATAATATTTTAATTATGTAATAATAAAAGCAGTATTCCCTGTAAAAATACAATTTATTGCTGTCGACAAGTTGTGAAATGTGGTATATACTGTATTTGGTAATTACAGTGGAGTACTGTAAATGCTGTTTACTGTAGTAGTGTTGTAAAAATACAGTATGTGGATGGCAACCCAGCTGCCAGTATTTAACTCTAAATTTACAGTGAAAAGTTTTACAGTGTACATGCATGTGATACTGATGCATTTTTAAAGCTGTGGCATATGGTTATGGTACTTTGTGGATGTATTTGTCAAAAATGACAAAGAAAACACTGCATTATTGTATTAAAATACTATATTTGGTATTCACACAATAGACAAAATCTCCAACTATAGGCATTTAATTTCAAGGCATTCAGATATAAGATTTGTATCCCTAATATATGTTAAAGTATGTACTATAGAAATAAGTACATATATGCATGTATAAATATATGCGTCATATATGCATGTATACATATATGCGTCATATATGCATGTATACATATATGCGTCATATATGCATGTATACATATATGCGTCATATATGCATGTATACATATATGCGTCATATATGCATGTATACATATATGCGTCTTACATATATTTCACATTTATGTGCATATACGGGAAAATATATGGCACTTACATGAAAACGGCCATTTTTGATATATTTTGAAATATATGTTTCATATATGTATATGTGTTTTACATATATGAATTTTGCATATATTCTCATATATGCAGCAGACATACATGGGCACTAACATTATATATGTAATTTACATATATTGACATATATTACATTTCTGTATGGGAATTCATTCATGATAATCACCGGTCACGACTTTTATCATTTTTTTATAACTTTTTTATAACATAAGTAAAAGATTCACGTCTTTGTGTTTGAATGCCATATGCAGTAGTGTTACAATCATTTAATAATGTAACTTTTAATTATGAACACATATCTATCTATCTATCTATCTATCTATCTATCTATCTATCTATCTATCTATCTGTCTGTCTGTCTGTCTGTCTGTCTGTCTGTCTATCTATCTATCTATATGTCTGTCTGTCTGTCTACAACTTAAAATTCTCATAGACAGGAAGAAAATCTAAATAACTAAGCTAAAAAATGCAGGTGTGCATTAAAATATTTAATTAAAATAAACTTTAAAACCAATTCTAATGAATTATAATGCACTTTTGAAGTGCAATACATAAAATGTTTGTTATTTGTAACTTACCCTGGATGTCAGCTGGAGTTAAAATAACATAATTAAGTATTAATATGACTGTATATGTGTTCTCCCAGGATGAAGGCACATGAGGTTGAGTAGCAGCAGAAGTGAGACTGCGGCTGGTTCTGGTTTGAGACACTGTGTGGCAGTATATGCTGAGCTGAGACTGTTTCTCAGACACTGCATCGCTCCAGCAGACTTCAGTTCGCATCGGACCATCATTTACACACAGGTATTTCACAGTGAATGCTCTCCAACTCATGCTATATCTGTTGTGCTGTGAATGAATGCTCAGCTTTAACATATTAAAATTACACTGACATACATTCAGACGAAGGATGAAGTTCGGCATAACATGGCCATTAAATTCAGCTAAAAAGCCATCAGATAATGCACATATAATGTAAATACACAAATATGCTTGGACAAGGAAATCCTGGGAAATAAGGGAGGTAATTTTTTTTGTATTTAATACAAAGTATTTAATTCATGCATTGATTATCATTTACCCTGTTTATTATACGATGCATTACGCACTACTGCGATTTATACAGAAACACTTTCACCTTCAGATCTTGTGTATTTTAGAAGCAAAAAATTAATTATCTAATTAGACTGATAGGTTTTTTATTTTTACTGGCAATGCATCTAATTTGTGATCACTTTTTTGCAAGTTTAGCAAAAAATGAAACGTATTTTTGTACCCATGTTGCCAAGTTTACTTTTTGGAGAGTTGGTATACCAGTGGAGTCAGTGATGGAGCGTGTTTTCTGCGGGAATATGTGAAACAGGTCGGGAAAACACAAGATACCAACCACGCAAAAAGAGATGGTAGCATTCTGTCTTAAATCAGTAATTTTGGGGAATCTACGGGGTCCACATACACTACATCAGCCCTATTATGAGTCCCGACAGCCTAAAATGTGGGCATAAGTTACTTATCATTAAGTAGACCCTTTTTATCCAAAGTGACGTTACACTTGAAAATCGAATTAGTTGGACTTACTTTAAAAAAAGCATGCAAACAGATTGCCTTAAAAAAACAAGTGAAATGGGAATAGTTTGTGGTACTGACAAAAGCTTAGTTAGTATAGTTCACTTAAACAAGAGTTCTAGTAACTAAAAAATATCTGTAGAGAGTACTTGATAATTTACTTTAAATAAAATATATGTTGTGTTTTGCAGGCTGAATGTTGAAGTCTGTGTGACTCAAGTATGATCAATTGCAAGATTGTCGTAAATGGGATTATATAAGCCCAATTAAAAGTTCCACAAGGTGTTTAGGACATAAGTGTTAGCAACAAAGATCATTAATTGACATATAGTTATGTTATACATCATTCATTCATACATACATAAAATACATAAACATTAATAATATATATATTACTTCTCTTCCTTTGAAACCGAATAACTGATTTCTTGTTGCAATCGCTGCATCAATTGGGAATAGAATTACAATAGTATAAATTAAGTTCCAAGTGCCCAACCAAAGGGAACACTAATCACCATAATGGTGACTAAAACATATTAGGAAAATCAACATCAAGTTATGAAGTCAGCTTATGTGATGTTCTCTCAAATTTTTCAGTTGTATTGACAATTCAACATTCAAGATGACTTTGGGAAATGAGTGAATGCAAAAGTAACTGCAGAAGTGGAGAAAATTAGTGATAAGATTTTCCCCGCCTCAAAAACCACTCTCAAACTAAATCAATTAATCTTAACTTTTGTTTTCTGAGTAAACAAGCCATAGTATGTGAATAGTACAGATTACTAGATTTTTACAATTAAGTTAAGACATTAAGTAAAGTTAACTAATTTTACAGTGTAAGACAGATGGCTGGGATACAGTCTAACTGAAGGGAATAATAGTGATAGACAGCTCTGCAGATCACAGGTCACAAGTCATGAATATTGCATGAAGATTTAATGATGCAAGCACAGAGGCGTTTATGATTGGTTGTCTGTTGCTAAACAACATATCATAATATTCTACACCAAATTGTCTCATACTATTGTATTATGTGTTATTGATATAAAAATAGAAAAGGAACAAAATATGGCTTTTAAGGACATGATCGTTTCCAATCATAAAATAGTTACGACTAAGTCCACTAAAATTTGTGACCTTTCGAAAAAGCCGCTGCCTTATCCGTAAGACAATTTCCCAGATGTAAAAGGCAGTGTAAGCTTTTCTACTGTCTCAAATTGGAAACACAAGAAATTTGGTGGTTGTATTGAACAAAAGGAAATCATATGGGTCACAGGTTTTATGTTAAATCGTCACGATGTGGAAAATATCGGCTCACTTCCTCAGTTCTGTAAAAATCATATCAAGCCTGACTGCTCTCGTATTCCAAATGATGATAATTATACCTGAACAATATTCAATTTAGAATACAAAAGTGTAAATTAAAAATGATTAAACATGCGATTCATTTAATTAAAAAATAATATACATTATTATTAAATACAGCCTCATGAATTATTGACGTTTTTTGACGTAAACAATGTATGTAGGGTAGGCTATATAAAATTAAATAAATAAAAAGTTTAAGTTTCATTGTATTTCTTTTACTGTGCTTTGGTTTCTTGAATAATCCTTAAATGAATGAATGTTTGGCCAATCATTATTACACATTCAGGTCTTTGGCGACCCGGATCTATATCTAACACAGATGGATCTCTACCTGTCGCGATAATATAAAACTCTCCTGCTATTAGAGTAACAATTACAGTAGAATAAAATAAAGCATATTTCAGTATCTTTTGGAGCTTGGAAGGGTTCAGTTTGAGCAGATGTTTCATACCATCATCACTGTCCTCATCAGAGCTCATTACCAGTACATTCACCATCTCAACCATATTCTCAAAACGATTATTTTCAGCATCTTCAAAACCAATATTTTGATCGCTGACAGCTTCTTTACCAGATCCACCATCAAGTGACAGTGACACTAATATTTAATTGCGTTCAGTATTGTTCTGCAATAAATCGCTGAGCCATTTCAAGTTTTGCTGATGATATTTCCTATTCTTTTGTTTTCTGCCTGCAGTGATTATGAGTGAAACGTCACTTCATTATTGTGTATCAGACATTGACACCTTGAGGAATAAAGGTGAATTGCACTTATTCAGTAATCAAAGTAATCAAAAATTCTATTATTGTTGACCAGAAAAAATATACTTACACTGTTAAACACCTTGGGTCGTTAGCGACCCTATACAATTTAAACAAAAACTGAATGGGAAAACAGCAATTCTTTTATATATTTTTTTCTTGTTATATTGTTTATAATGAATTGATTGAGGAATACTAAGAATGTTTATGTCTAACCTTAAAAAAACCAATGAGGAGGAGGGTAGTGAATGACGTCCCGGGTCACTAAACACCCGAGGCATGCATTTAAGGGATAACCTTTCAGTGTAATGTTCTCCTTACCCTTGTTAGTAACCTTGGTTACTCATGAGTTAATGGTTATGTTCATCTGTCTCCCATTTAGTTACCTTGTTAAACCTGTGTATATACTCCCTGTTTTGTTCAGTTCTCTGTCGGTTATTGTCTTTGCTTCAGTGTGATTAACGTCAATTCTCCCGAGATTCTCCTGAGTACTTCTGTTCATGGATTAAAGACTATTTGAGTGTATTCCTGAATCCATTGTGTTGGATTGAGCGTGACCGAATAACCGAGTTACTGACAGAAGAGACGCTTGCTGGAAGAGTTTAAAGAGGACATCATGGAGCTGTAAAATGAGGCACGCTGGGATGATGAGACCCTTAAACTGCTTTTCCGAAGGAGTGGACGACATTCTAGGACAGATGTTGCTGATTAAAATACGCCTTGTGGGTTTTCGGATCATCCCTCACCATTGAAGTCGTTGAGGAAGACGCCATCAACTCTGAAGCAGCCATCTCTCTGCCCACTTCAGATCTGGCTTATCGTCCAAGCCCGGAGTGTCCCAGACAGCAAGAAACATCCTCCACTGTGGACCTGATGACGATGCCCGAGCCCACCACAAAATCAGACCTCGAGTCAGCATCTGCCACAGACCACAAGTGAGAACCCCCTTCAACCATGGAGCCGGAGCCAGCCAAAGAGTTCGTCCCGGAGCCAGAGCCGGTCAACACTTCCATCCCGAGGCCGGAGCTGATCGCCAGGTCCATCACGGAGTCAGTGCCATCAGGACAGTCCTACTCAGAGCCAGATGAGGATCACTGGCTCATTGATTTTACTGCGGAGCTCGCTCCCATCCCATCCTCATTCGAACCCAAGTGTTCTGGATGACCTGATCCAGTCTAATATCCTTCCCACCCGTTGTTCCTGTACTCACTGCTGGCTCCATCCAGTCCCCTGGACTCACCTGCCTTTCTGGTGCCTTATAGCTTCTCATCTCCGCCCTTGCCACTGACTCCACCACCAGCATGGCTCCTCCAGGCCCATTTCTCCACCTCGACCTGTCCTTGGCTCTGCACTCCCTCAACTCCGTCGTGGTTACTTAAGACTTCACCGGGCTCCCTCGACCCTCCGGCTTCACCTTGATCTCTCGTCATCCTGGTTTCGCCTCAGCCCTCCACCCCTTCGGCTTCACCGGGTTCCTCCTTTCCTCTGGTCCTTGACCCCCTCCAGTGTTGCCCTGTTCTGCCAGGCCCCCACCTCCACCACGTTCACTTGAGCCGACGACGTCTCCTCGGTCCTCCAGATCTACGATGTCACCCTGGGCTGTCATCCTCATGGTTTGACTTGGGTCTCCACCTCGTCCTGCTCCGCTGCCATTGGTTGGTCCCCAGGTTCCACCCAGGAAGCCCATTGGTGCTCCACCTTTGCTCTTCCCTCCGTCGGATCCACCGTGGTGTTTCCCTCTACCGGCTCATCAAGTTCTACCAGAAAGACTCGGAAGGCGAGATGATCTCTCAATGACATTTTTTAATTAAAGGGGAACTTGGCAACTATTTCAACTTAATAAATCCATTTAGAAATCATTTGGATGGTTAAATAACCTGTTCTGGTGAGAATGGTGACTTTCCCCGCACCCCCCCAGCGTTCCCCGGTGGAAAACCAACCTTGCAACATGGGGACTAACGTCCCGGTAAGTTGGAAATAGGAAGTCTCGTGAGAAGCGAGAACGAGCGAGAAACACAAACTGCTTTACGGCAATTCAACATAAACACACACGCCATATGATACTGTGCATGATGTATTACTCACCTCGGTAGACATAGCTCCACACGATAAAGTTGGCCGGCTCCCATAATAACAAATGCACATGAGCAGGGGTAGAAAGGGGGAGGAGGGTGCCGCAAGTGAGATTTTTTTACTACAGTGTTGTGAAATATACGGCCCACAGCTGTAGGGGGAGCTCGTTGAGAAAACACGCGACAACAAAAGTGAAAATCAGCGAAGAAATGGCTAGAGTTGCCTTGTTCCCCTTTAATAGACCAGAAAATGAAAACAAAAATATTGGATGGTAAAGTTCTTTGCCGCAGGCCCCGCCCGTAGTTCACATTCAGAGGGTAGCGGACTCTGCATATCCAGCCCGAAGACAAAGGCAGGGGCGCAGCCGACCCCCGGGGAGGTATGGACAGGGACCATCCTGGCAGAACTTTACACTAGCGCTTTCATTTCCCTGTCAGACTGATCTCATGAAATGGCGTATGTATGACACGCCAATTCGTATTTCCATTTTTGGCGTGCTATCAACACGCATAATCGCTTTTCAGCGTGTTTATCAACGCTGTTGACTTAATGTTACATTACTCTCTATATAAATATAGATGACTTACCCCAACCCCGTCCCTAAACCTACCCGTCACTGGGGTTAATACCATTTATGAGTCTTCCCCTACCATCCTAGTAAAAAAATATCGCTCCCCAGATGTAGATATACATTTTGCTTCGTTTCGCTCGGACATTTAACGGCGTAGACATACACGCGGAATCACTCGGACATTTAACGGCGTAGACATACACGCGGAAGATGACGGCGTGGACATACACGCGGATAGCTCAAAATGCATATAGATAACACGCCACTTCACTGGAAAGTGGCGTGTATGTTTACGCAAAGTCATGATGTCATGTTGTCCCTGTCTATCGCCAGATCCTCCTCCTCCTCCTTTTGTCTTTTTAATATGTCTACATAGTTTTTATACGTTTTTATTTTAGTTATTTTAGTACATCAAGTTAATAAACTAAATGAAAATGAGAAATGTTTATTTGGCAACTAGCTGAAATAAAATAAGTTTAAGTTATAATTATGTATATATATTTCAGTTAACATTTATTTTATTACAAGTAACAAAAATATTTTTATATAGTTTCAGTTTAGCTAACTATAGTAATCCTGACACACACACAAACACACACACACACACACACACACACACACACACACACACACACACACATTTATATTTTAAATGATTATTATATTGAAATTAATTATTAATTTGCAAAATCATTTGCTGATAAATGTAAAACTATATAGGTATATAGCGAACCCCTTTCCTTCAGTGCACTTGAAGTACTTGCATATACTTTTTTAACCAGCTTTAGAACTTAGCATCGCAGCACTTCTAATGTAATTTTCCGCTCAAGACGAATCGCTTTTGTGAATCACTTTTGGATAAAAGCATCAGTAGATGTAAATGTCTTCAAGGACACTGGTTGCACTCAGAAAGATTGTGGCCATTACTCTTGGTAATGTGGCTTTTTCAAAGCATTGTGGTCGAGCCCATCGGAGCGTCTGCAGAATTTTCTTGAATGGGCATTTGGAGAGATCCAGGAGGTCTGTAATACCTGGAGAAAGCTATCCATTAGCATTCCCATTCACTGGCAGTTGTCTAGCCATTAATGCACTGGAAGATGATGTCATGCCATTGCTGATTGGCTGATGGCACCAAGAATGTGCTCAGTCACAAGCCATTCACTAGCGACTAGCCTGAGCGGTGACGTCAACGGCAGCGGACAGGGAAGCATATATCCATTTCATGCTGGTTACAGAAGCACTGGCTACACATCTACTATAATATAATGAAATGTTTATGATTTATATGTAGCTTATTTCATAAAATACACAGATTCTTTTGAATGGTCATCAATGGAGAAAGATGAATGGTGCAGTCGCAAGTCGCAACTAGCTAAGTTGATGTCAGAAGTATCTAGGACATTCACATTGCAAATTACATTAGGGAACATTTAAAGAGTAAGTAAAGAAATATATTATTTTAGTATATCAGTTATGGTGATGTTGTGCAGTGCTTAATGATCTTGTCTGTGTCTGAAAGCTCGGAGGTTCAAACATGCAGGGGTCAAAAGATTTTATTATTTTACCCTTTTGACAGACCCAGATTTTCAGTCTTACAAAAAAGGCACAACAAAAGTTAAACAAACAAAAACCATTTCACTATTTATTGTGTGAAAATAAAATGTGAATTTAGTGTGTAGTGCGCAATAATCAGTTTTGCAAAAATTACTGTTATGGCACCACAACCAACAATTCTGACCCTAATAAAGTTTATTTATTTATTTATTTTAATTAGTGTATTTGGTTACCAAGGAGACAACAGTGTCATTTTTGAGATATCTGAAATATGAGATGAAGATGATAAAGAAAAATCAAGATACATTTTTTTTTTTTTTTTTTACATGTTTTGATACAACTAAATAATATTTTGTAATTATTTGTATTTAGGATATATCAAAAGCTAGCTACAAAAATTTGCCTTAGCAAGACTTAGGTTACGTTTACAGGACACCATTTAAGCTAAAAACTGAAAACTGTTTATGCGTTTTGGTCATTCATTTACACAACAACAGCGTTTTGGGGACCTGAAAACACTTCTTTTTTTTTTTTTTACGGGTTTTTAAAGCGCAAGTATCGTCCGTTATCGTCTCCGTGTAAAGTACAAAAACATGTATCTGTGAAAATAGTGATGTTATGCGCATGTGTATCACGTGCACTTTATGTGCGTAGTGTTTCTTTTCCAAAGTGACATCGCCACCTACTGGCCTGGCATGAATAATACAGTGTTTTTAAACGTTTTCACTGATCCATGTGAACAGGGATTGTTTTGACAATGTTGTCGTCTGTAAGCGAAAAACGCTAAATATTTCCCCCCTCCCGTTTTTAGTACATTGTTGACGTGTAAATTAACCGTTAAAGTGCAGACATATTTGCTGTTGTTTGCTAAATTTTTCTGGACAAAATTCAGTAATATCGATAATCATCTGCTTTGCTTCATATATCGCGAAACTATACAGACAACAGGCATTGGACCCTTTTTGCCTGCAAAATTTTGACAAATTGTGATCGCGACTTTAAATTTTACTCCAAAAAATATTAAACATGTATTTTCTATCAATCTCATTTCAATCACAAATGTGTTGGAAAGACACTATGGTGGGAAATTTTATTTCGTTCGTAATAAAATAATAATTATACATTTAAATTAACTTTATATGCAATATCAAATAACACTAGCCTACATTAAAATTATAATTAAGGACTTTACTGTCACATTCCTCCTGTTATCTAGCTGCATACGTTCCACTGATAATATATAAACTGAAAGCACATTGTTTACACTTTCTTGCTGATGTGAAATGTACCCTAAAAGTATATGATTCTTTTATTAATTGATAATCTACCCCTGTAACCATAATTTTGAATGAAAAGGAATAAAAGTTGCTGGTGTTTTACTGCCTCTAGTGTTAATTTCAGCTGGAAACTGCAGTGAATTGTATGTATCGGTAATTTTCTTTGCACATTATTAGTGAACAATTTCATTATATTTGTAATGCTTGCAAAAAAAAAAAAAAAAAAGTCTCTTAGATATTCTAGTCTTCGGATTTTTTGTAGGTTTTAATGAGCCCAAGACACTTTTCTCTGCCATGTTGAAAGTTTGGCATAACAAACCTATCCTCCTCATATTCTCATACATTTAATGATGTTGTAGATTTTTCCCAATGACATCATAAAAAAATATCCAAGAGCATTTTTCGGCGTCCTTTTTTAACTCCGACCACAAAATGTTATATGCCTAATTTTTAATATACTTTTTGAGCTTTCATGTGGCGGAAAAAAAAGCAGAGAAGTTTAGATCAGTACGCATGGAGGATGTGTGCCGTTGAGATCCACGCTAAGTGTTTCAGCAAAGACCGAGTGACTGCGCTGCCCGTTTGGAGCCGGTTCAAGACAAACTACATGTCTGTTTGAGTCCTATAAATAACAGTTTTATTACGCCTTTTTTTTTTTTGAATGCTTTTCGCAAAGTGTGTCTCTGAAGGCTTTCACATGTGGGATTGTTCAACGGCCGCTGCGTTCAGTGATGTAAGGGGTCAGAGTGGCGGTTGCGCTGTACCAGCGATGAGGATATTTTCACAGTGTGATACAAAGCACATGGGCATCCCTGCTTTACTGCTATTCACATCACTATCGCAAAGTAAAGGTAACGGATGAAGTCATGCATGCGTTGAACAGAACGATGTTGTTCCCGAACTAATATGCAAGATGGAAGTACCAGAGCTGGAACATTTCTAAACATAGTTGACAACTGGGAGATCCACAAATGAGATGAGCTTGTTTAGTTCAAAACATCTTTTGCTCCTTGTATTTCCTTACCAGTGGTTCTGACGAAAAAAAACACACACAAAAAACAAGCAATCAAAATAAAATCTGCAGAAACTATAAGATGAGTTTGTCTGTGGAAATCACAGTTTTAATGCTAAATGCTAAGTTTTTGCTAAAGCGTTGAGTAGCATTTAAAGTCCCATGAAATCAAAATGGACAATGCTTGTTTTTTTTGTTTTTTTTTAATGTAATATTGTAGTATTTATTATAGCCTAATATGTGCACTTCATTCTTTTTTTCTTTTTTTTTTTACATTCATGTGCTCTCATAATCTTGAATCAGAATAACATTCCCCCCCCTCTTGCAGCTCATCTCTTTTCTTCTCTGATAACAAGGGCGGGGCAATCTGTCAATCACATCATCCACCAATAGCAAACCACAACTCATCCAAACAATTTCCCATGGACAAAATCAAGCCCCACCCTACCTTTGTTCTTGTTCCAGAAGCCATTTCACTCAGATATATGTCAAAATTTGGGAGAAATTACAATCGCAACTTTATGCCGACTTTAACACAATACTATTCTTTAGTAATAACGAATCTTTCCTCAGTCACAATTTGAGGTGTCATTCATGTCTGTAGCTTAAACGGTGCGGGACGAGCAGTAAAATACTAAAGGTTAAAGGTTTTTTGGTTTAGTAAAGTTCATCTAAACTTTGTAAAATGAGCTCTGTTTGCTCTTATGTGTTTCTAAACAGGTAATATGACCATATTAATCTCTCTGCTGCCCCCACCAGGTCTGGAGGACTCATAAAATTTATTATCAAAAAAAAAAAAAAAAAAACCTGCCATTTTAGTAAAGTTTGTTGATATATTTGTTGGTACTTTTATAAATGATAAAATCACACTAACAGAATGAAACTTATTTCAAATTAAGTAACATTTTAACTGTTAAATAAATACAATTATGTTAAACATTTACTTAATCTCATTTATTATGAATACAATAAAATCAACTGAAGAAATTTATATTCTTTTGACCTCAAATGATACATAGCCCTTCGTAAGAAAAAATAGTTTTCTGACACTTAATTGCATGTTATTTGCAATTAAATGAAAATGTAGAGTATTATGGTTCAAATTTACATTAAATTCACTTAGCATTTAGTAACGAGTGTGTTTTCTGACCCATTTAAGTGGGACTTAAAGGTGCAGTCTGTAAGAATGACAGCTAGTGGTCGAAATAGGTACTGCAGTCCAAATTCAAAATATCAGAGATCGTTGTTTCCCCCGATTTATATTGGAATTATTATGTCATATATTTTGCAATTACACATTTTTATGATGAAGTTGCAATTTAGTACATTTGAAATAAATTAACTTAGTTTAAAAACAGTAATACTGAACTACACATTACAGTTAAAACTGTAATCAAGTTCTTTACATGTGTATGTTTTAGTCAAAATAAGCTTACTTGGGATTTAAAATAGTTACATTTGACATTATGACAAAGTGCACTTTTTAAAGGTGTACTTAAGTCATGAAAAATACTTTTAAGATTTGAAGTACACAATAAGTGTACATTCAATAACCAAGCACACTTATTTCTCACAAGATTTGTACAATTAATCAAAAGCCTTTACATTTTACATTGTCAATTTTTGATTTGCTGATACCGTATGGTTCAGTCTACCCAAATGTTGCTTTTAAATGAAAATGTACAATGTTTGAACATTTTCACTCATATTTCACAGTATGTGAAGAATATGCTTTGGATATCGTTGAAGTCATTAAACTCTGTGTTATGAAGAAATACTTACTTCTGTCTGTGTTCAGCTCACAATTTAATGAGGTGTTTCATTGATTTGTCAACCGAACTTGAAAATGTCACCACATGATAAAAAAAAACTGAGGAACGCTTAGGTCAACAGCTATTCCAAGGCAAATATTAGTTTGCCTGCTGCATCATAAGAAGAGCTGCCTGGTTTTAATATTAGTGCGGTTTGTGTTTAGCAGTTTGCAATAACTGTAAAAGCATCTGTTACAGCTAACATGGCTGTTTTAATGCAAATGGTGTCGAGAACACTAGGGAAGAACCATCAAGGCTTCAATTTTAAATCAAAAGTCACAGCCAGTTTTACCACATCATCATTTACCCTTCTTTCTTTAAAAGCTGACCACAACAAAAAAAACTCAAATTTTTACCTTATGCATTTGGTTTCACATGGCAAAAAAAACATGATATTTATCTCTATATTGACAACAACAACCAAAAAAAAATCAACGCTTTATCAAAGCGCATTTCAAGTTCGGCATCAAACAACCCATATTTTCGAGGTTTGGGTGAGACATGTTGTTGTAAAACTAAATGCAAATGGAACATTTTCGAGGACATATGTCATTGCAAGTGAAGGAATGCAATAATGTGTTTCATGGTGATATAAAAGTCCCTTTTTAGAGGGACAAGGCCTTGCTTACTCACATTCAAATAATTCCACATGGTGCTGCGGCCTCATGTACATGCTATAACGTCAGTGCAAGGAAAAACATTTACTTTAGTGGTTGAAGCAGCTGATCAAATTATCTACTTAACCAATGGCTCTTAGGGTGCTTCTGTTTGCAAGCTTCGAAAACTAGACGATTAGCATAAACTCTGGTGCATAGCGTTGCATATTCTTACTAGCTGGCCTCAGATGCACTCACTTATTAGCTGGCCTCCATTACAGTCATCCCCCTAAAACTCACTCCCATCCGGGTCACGGCACCAATGTAACCCATAGTTTACTCGCACTGCTCTTATTAGCTGGCCTCAGTTACACTCACCCCCCTAAACCTCACTCCCATCCGGGTCCTGGCACCAATGTAACCCCTAGTTTACTCGCATTGCTCTTATTAGCTGGCCTCAGTTACACTCACTTATTAGCTGGCCTCCATTACAGTCATCCCCCTAAAACCCACTCCCATCCGGGTCCCGGCACCAATGTAACCCCTGGTACTCGCACAGCTCTAACTAGCTGGCCTCAGTTACACTCACCCCTCTAAACCTCACTCCCATCCGGGTCACGGCACCAATGTAACTCCTAGTTTACTCGCACTGCTCTCATTAGCTGGCCTCAGTTACACTCACCCCCCTAAACCTCACTCCCATCCGGGTCACGGCACCATTGTAACCCCTGGTACTCGCACTGCTCTTATTAGCTGGCCTCAGTTACACTCACCCCTCTAAACCTCACTCCCATCCGGGTCACGGCACCATTGTAACCCCTGGTACTCGCACTGCTCTTATTAGCTGGCCTCAGTTACACTCACCCCCCAAACCTCACTCCCATCCGGGTCACGGCACCATTGTAACCCCTGGTACTCGCACAGCTCTAACTAGCTGGCCTCAGTTACACTCACCCCTCTAAACCTCACTCCCATCCGGGTCACGGCACCAATGTAACTCCTAGTTTACTCGCACTGCTCTCATTAGCTGGCCTCAGTTACACTCACCCCCCTAAACCTCACTCCCATCCGGGTCACGGCACCATTGTAACCCCTGGTACTCGCACTGCTCTTATTAGCTGGCCTCAGTTACACTCACCCCCCTAAACCTCACTCCCATCCGGGTCACGGCACCATTGTAACCCCTGGTACTCGCACAGCTCTAACTAGCTGGCCTCAGTTACACTCACCCCTCTAAACCTCACTCCCATCCGGGTCACGGCACCAATGTAACTCCTAGTTTACTCACACTGCTCTCATTAGCTGGCCTCAGTTACACTCACCCCCCTAAACCTCACTCGAATCCGGGTCAAGGCACCAATGTAACCCCTAGTTTACTCGCATTGCTCTTATTAGCTGGCCTCAGTTACACTCACCCCCCAAACCTCACACCCATCCGGGTCACGGCACCATTGTAACCGCTGGTACTCGCACAGCTCCAACTAGCTATCCTCCGTCACAATTATTAGCTGTTTGATAACTTAGTCAAGTCAAAGGCTAATCATATCAATTACTGCTATATGTCCGACGTTGTAGTACATAGTACAATACATAAAACAAATTTCCATTCTGATACACAGGCTTGTACACGACCCTGTGTAATTCACTTTTCCTCTTCTCCTTCTGAATCAGTTTCTGGTTCAAACATATATGGCTGCATTAAACCAACATTTCCACTCACCATTTTGTAGCGTGTACTACAGTTGACCGAGTGGATCAGGTAGTCTGAGCTGGTGTGATTGAGTGGAGGTGGGGACCAATTTACATATTCAAATAGCATATTCAAATACACTCTCTAGGTTTTATAACAATTTCGAATCCAATCATTTAATAGTTGACCCAATTGATATCCATCACATTATGTAAGTATGGGTTGTGTTGACTTTGTAATGAGAAGCAAATGAGGCTTCAGTCCGGCTTCTGAAACTTCTGTTTCTAATTCATGTTACATACACAAAGCCTTGTGTGCAGTCTGAAATCTGCATACTGTCCCACGCAGAGCCTACACACAATTATGGAGATCATACACCGTGGTTTAGTCAACATAAATATTTGCACTTGGGCCAGTCTGCCTTGTGTGATCTTAATTCATGTCACGCTTCTGCAAGAACCAGTGAGGTATGTTCTCGCACATCAAACGATTTCGGTTGACCTTCTGTTTACCATATTTGATGTACTCTATGTATTTGTGTTAACCAATGTTTAAATGTGAATGGATGGCCAACATTATGAGGGAATAAACAAAGAGAAACGAAAGCCTTACGGGTTTGGAACAACATGAAGGTGAGTAAATGATCAGTGAGCAAATGAACAGAATTTTTGGGTGAAATTATCACGTAAACAAAAATTAGGAGTTTGCAAAAAACTACACTGAAATGCACTATAGTATGTACTACAGTAAATAAAACTACAGAAACTTTTCATATTTTCAATTAATGTTTAATAAATAATATTCATTTATTTGTGGCATTCAAAAATGTTTGTGTTACTATGTTTAAAAAAATTTTTTATATATTCATTCAACAATGATGCCTTAAATTGATCAAAAATGACAGTGAAGATTTGATCATGTTACACGAGATTTCTATTTCAAATAAATACTGTTCTTCAAACTTTGTTCATCAAAGAATCTTGATGAAAGAACACTTCCACACTTTCCACATTTTTTAAATAATAATAATAAGAAGAAGAAGAAGGAGAAGGAGAAGGAGAAGGAGAAGTAGAAGATTTCTTGAGTACCAAATCATTCTATTAAAATAATTTATTAAGGATCATATTTGACATAAAACTTGATGGTAATTTTGTATTATTTTGAAGTGTAAGCTAAAAGTCACCATTTTCAAAAGCTTTCAGTGAAACTTGACTGGTAATTTTGTTTTGAAATGCAGACTAAAATGAGTTATTTTCAAAAGCCATTAAATCCATTAAAACCAATTGTGAATGAAAGTGAAAATACAAAACTAAATAACAATTAAAACCAGTGAAATTTGAAAAAACTACTAAAACTCGTGTGTAATTATGAAATAATTATGATTATTTTCAACATTGGTTCTACTCGCTGTAAATTGTTGGAGGTGATGACATCATCTCTGCTTCTTTCCCAGTCGTCTTTGATTGCCGCCCAGTTCCCTTCTTCTTTTCCCATGCCTGGATTTTTTCCCACCTTGGTTTTTCCCCACTGTAATGTGTAAATAAACTGTGTATTTGCCTTAAACACCTTGGTTTCACTTGCTTACTTTGACATCACACCGAATTATTCCCTATACCCCTTAATAACTTCAGGGGACGTAACATTGTGCAAGAGTCTGGACATTGCAGGTTGAATGTAGCACTGGAATGACATCCATAACGATGGGTGTAGAGGTTTGCCTTTTGCCTAAACCCCAATTTTACAGTAGGAAGGATTGAAACATCTGGAGGTTAACCACTATGCTGGGATCACCAGTTAAATGGTGGCGGGTCTGGGCTGTGGTTCAAACCCGGCATCTCTTGGCCCCTTTTCTGCACAGGGGTACCGGAGCGATTGCATGGAAAAGCAGTTAAAGTGGCAATGGCAATAGTGATGAACAAGTTTCCATCGAGTCTCCCGAAGAAGAAGTTGTGTTGCCAAGTTTTAGTTCACTGAATCAGAACTCAACATGACCTGTTTTTTTTTTTTTTTAAGAAAAGCAGGGTCATGGATCCCAATGGATCATGTTAAATCCATTGTCCAATCTTGCGGTAAACTTGGACTCTGCAAAGCAGGTTGTTTCTAAGGACTCCTCTATTCACCAATTTCGCTTAATGTCAAACTTTTGTTCACCCCAAAGCTGGATTACTTTGCGTCTTGTAATGCATTTAACATCTATTTTGGGACATCATACACCAAAGCATGAACTCATTGGATTGTTTTTTTTTTCCCGTTATTAGTGGGGTTGGGAACTGAGAACCAGTTCTTTTTCAGATCCACTTAAAAAATAAAATCGGTTCTGTTAACGGTTCTCTCTTGTTCCACTGCTCCACCAATGCTGAAAGAATACTCAAGGTTCTTGCAATATTTATTCAACACCACTACTGAATGTACAGAACAGGTAGTACAAGTAGTGTAATTGATTCCTGAATGAATGACACTGAGTTGGTTCTTTTTAATGAATCAAACGTATACAGCTTTCGACTACTGACTACTGGTTGTTCTTATGACAACATGCAGTTAAAAATACATATTACTTATAAAATAAATGAAATATTTTTAGTTTGTTAGGATTACTCTTATATGTAGCTCAGGCCAATTAAACTACCTGTGCAAAACATATCTTGTGCAAAAAAAGTTTGGTAGCACTTTACAATAAGGTTCCATTATTAGTTAATAAACTAAAACTAACATTGAAAAATGGTTGTAAAGCATTTAATATCTTAAACTTTTGTACAGAATTTAAACAGCTAGCATAACTTTAAGAGTGGCGCTCTTTAATTATGATGGCGGATGTTGGTGCGGGTAAATCGGCAAGTAAATCTTGAATAAAACCAGTGATTTACATGGCTATCGATGGCAAAGTTGTAGAGGTAGCATGTAAAGCATGGCGATAGTTTCACTGTTACGTTGATGGTACTCAGCTCTATGTTTCTTCACGGCAAGATAAAATATACCAATTCAGGAATGCATAGTTGACATAAAAAATTGGATGACCAGTAATTTACTACTACTAAATGAATTAACTGAATGAAAATTTCAGAGGAGGAGATGGTGGGTGGGGTTGTGACTTGAAGAAAGCATATACCGCCCTGGTGGTTGATGTAAACCCACTGTCGCGGTGTTGTCCAACGTGCTTGCCCTGAATCAAATGTCGAAACCTCCTCAGGTGCCAGAAGCAAAGTCAACAACTCAAGGTAGTGCCAATGCATTCGAAGTCCCGTCTAGGACCCTGAAACTGCATGCCCGTTGCATATGGCGCCCCAGCCTGTCTTGGATGCATCTGTTGTAACAACAACACGCCTGGACACTTGTTCAAAGGTACAACAAGGTCTGTCCAAGGGCTGAATGTGCAACGACACACCAGAGTGATGGTCACATGGTGTGTGCCACTGCGCCATACCCATCTTGGGACTCGGACATATGGCCAGTGCTGAAGAGTTCTCATATACATCAACCCGAGCAGCGTTACTACAGCCGAGGATGCCATATTCCCCAGGAGCCTCTGAAAATGTTTGAGAAGGGACCATTGTCTTGTACTTGAAGAAATTCAAGCAATTCAGCACTGAACGAGCACGGTCTTCTGAAAGACGTGCTGTCATTGTGACCGAGTCCAACTTCACACTAAGAGAAGAGATGCTCTGCACATGGGAGCTCTTCTCCCAGTTGACCTGAAGTCCCTGTCAGGCTATGTGCTCAAGGACCATGTCCCTGTGTGCACACAACAACTCTCGAGAGCTAAAATTAGCCAGTTGTCGAGATAGTTGAGGATGCGAATGCACGTTTCCCTAAGTGGGGCAAGGGTGCCCTCTGTCACTTTGGTAAAGACGAGAGGTGACAAGGACAACACGAAGGGAAGAACCTTGTACTGGTATGCTTCTACATCAGTGTTATTCACCTGTCATTTCCCTCTGATTTTAGGGATAACTTATGGGTAGGGTTAGGTTTAAACTTTCGGACAGGAATGTTGTTCCAGGATCAACATGTACTGATTGTGCCAAGTTAGATATGTTTCTGGGTTAACATACCAGGAACATGTCTATCTTGGCAAAATCAGGACATGCTCTTGGGTACGATGAAGTAAGGGCTGTAAAAGCCTGTCTTCATCTTGGCTGGAGGGACGGGATCTATTGTGTCCTTCTCTAGGAGGACTGTGATCTCCGCCCAGAGGACAGCATCATTCTCACCTCGTACTGACGTAAAAAGAACTCTGTTGTACCTGGGAGGGCGACTGGCGAATTGAATTGCATAGCCGAGCCGAGCCGAATCGTCCTGAGAAGCCAGCCTGTGTTGGCGAGTGTTAACCAAACGTCCAAACTCCGTACCAACGGAACTAAAGGAACTATGTTTGGCGCGCCACATGTTGGGGTTCTCGTATCATTGTGGAACAAGGCTGACCAAGCTGGGAGACTTCGTGTCCCTCAGTGTTTGTGGTGTAATGTGTGCTAAAGTGCTTACCTTGTTCCGGTTGTCCGCTGTGACAGCAACAGAACGTGAGGAGGCAATATGTTCACATCTATCCAGGCTCTGTTGCCATTGCACTGAGGATCAACCCCAGTAATCAATCGTCCAGCCGAGAACACTCAGGGAAGGGTGAAGGAGTCCACTCAAGCTGCTCAGGAAAGCATGGCCGCCAACTCCGGCTCAGACTGGGCCGCTGCACCCGAGGGTGGGTGTCAAGTTGAGTCTTCAGCCTCTATACCTCTGATGCTGAGCCAAACCCATCCAGAAACTCAACTGGAAGACACGAGCGGGTGGAGGAATGGGAGGTTCACGGGGACTTGCCTGGCAAGAAGCTCCCCCATCACATCTCCTTTCTCACCCTCAGCAGATGGCCCAGTCTGTTTAGATTGGTCTACTCTGCTCTGATTGGTCAGATGGCCCAGTCTGTTTAGATTGGTCTACTCTGCTCTGATTGGTCAGATGGCCCAGTCTTTTTAGATTGGTCTACTCTGCTCTGATTGGCCAGATGGCCCAGTCTTTTTAGATTGGTCTACTCTGCTCTGATTGGTCAGATGGCCCAGTCTGTTGTGATTGGTCTACTCTGCTCTGATTGGTCAGATGGCCCAGTCTTTTTAGATTGGTCTACTCTGCTCTGATTGGTCAGATGGCCCAATCTGTTGTGATTGGTCTACTCTGCTCTGATTGGTCAGATGGCCCAGTCTTTTTAGATTGGTCTACTCTGCTCTGATTGGTCAGATGGCTCAGTCTGTTGTGATTGGTCTACTCTGCTCTGATTGGTCAGATGGCCCAGTCTGTTGTGATTGGTGTACTCTGCTCTGATTGGTCAGATGGCTCAGTCTGTTGTGATTGGTCTACTCTGCTCTGATTGGTCAGATGGCCCAGTCTGTTGTGATTGGTCTACTCTGCTCTGATTGGTCAGATGGCTCAGTCTGTTGTGATTGGCCTACTCTGCTCTGATTTGTCAGATGGCCTAGTCTGTTTAGATTGGTCTACTCTGCTCTGATTGGTCAGATGGCCCAGTCTGTTGTGATTGGGCTACTCTGCTCTGATTGGTCAGATGGCCAAGTCTGTTGTGATTGGTCTACTCTGCTCTGATTGGTCAGATGGCCCAGTCTGTTTAGATTGGTCTGCTCTGCTCTGATTGGTCAGATAGCCCAGTCTGTTGTGATTGGTCTACTCTGCTCTGATTGGTCAGATGGCCAAGTGTGATTGGTGTGATGGCCCAGTCTGTCTCCCAATTACAGCATGTGTCGAAAACTAAACGGCCATTACCATATGTGAATTTCAGCAGTGGATCTTCCTCAGCATTTGATACACAGTGATACGAACAGTAACGATGGCGTCAGTTTTACTGTATTAAATTCCTGCCCAAGATTCCAGGATTTGCTTTAATAGCTTCTTCTCGACATGTTGACTACACAAAGCAAACTTTTCCCGGCTTCAGCTACAACTACAGTATTGAAGGACGGGCCAAAGTAGATGTTGTTTGTCAGCATCCAATGAAAACCACAGACTGGCATTATGCAATTTGTTACAAACCTACATAGGTTCATGCAGGAAGACTGGAATTACTAATGACTTGTTTCAGGCAGTTCAGAATCAGATCTTTCTTTTTGGAGACAATAACTCCATTTATCTGCACTTTGATCTTTGAAACTATGCAGACTTTTAACATTCACAAACAGCAATCTTACACATTATATAATAGGGGCACTTTAAATCTCATACTTTTTCAAGGATTAATTTAATCTTTTATTCAATTAAATTCTTGGAAATTTCAAATAAACAGCCATTCTCAGGGAACGCTTTTGTACACCTTGACATTAAAAAGGTATTTCTGCCCTTTTTCATCATTAAATTGATGTATCATATCAAATATAGACATCATGCATGGAAATATCTCATTTTATTACATAAGTATAAGAATACATGCGAAATACAGAAAGACAGCGTTCCCACATCAAATGAATACATTTACAAACCAAACCATTATACTTATATAATACAATATTGTTGTTTAATTAGTTTGGGTTTGACTGTTAAGTCACTATTACAAATGAAATCGCTTTCTGCACATCTTGACTGGGAGCTTTGTTTGCTACAGTCTTGTTTTTGGTTTAATGAGTATTAAATCAATCAGCTGAGATTGATAAAGTAGTTGACAGCCTTCTGAGACCCATTCACACACCATCTGCGCCTGAAAGATAGCTGAATGTGTTTTCACTCTCTTTAAAAACCCCACCATGGCTGCAGAGATCATCTGCTTATTTATCTATGCCTTTTAAGACTTTTTATAGAAGTATGGATAGAAGACCAATATTTAAAAACTGATTCAGTCATCATTCTCAGTCTCTTTTTCCACATCAGTGCCTCGTACAAGCTAAAACAAGCGCGTTACAGAAATTAAAACAGAGAAAATAATCAGCAAGGTATTAATAAATCACATTAATAAAACAAGTGGTTGCACCTCAACTCTAATTTATCCTCAACGACGTTAAAGGAAAGAACATTCTGTCCTCATGTCTTACCAAAACGTAGGACTTTGGAACGCAAAAGGAGACATTTCAAAGAATGTTCACGATGCTCATTTCCATCCAATGAAAGTTAATGGAAAAAAACAACTTTTGTTGAATGGAAAAGAGGAGTGTGAGCATTCTTCAAAACTTCTCCTTTCGTTTTCTACGCTTTTTCATTTTTAGGTGAATTATTGCTCTGGAATATTTTTTTAAGCTTCACAGGAATGTAAAATATCAGTATCGTATAACTTGCCACTGTTATTTCTGTTACTTATATGTTTAGCTTAATTCTGCTCATTTCAAAAATATGTATTCCTCATTAATGGGTTGTAGAAACAATCTTGGTCTTTTCGATGTTTTTTTTTTTTTTAAATAAATATATTCCATGAGTCATGCAGTTTGTCTGACAATAGCTCAAATTCAAGAAAGGGGAAAAAAAAGGAAAAACCGGTTGGTGTTTTATATGTTTTGCCAGTAAAGTATATTGAGTAGCGGAAGGGAGCCCTTGCAGTGACCGGGAAAGCAAGCTGCTATAAACCAAGCGCTCTCAGCTTTATAAGACTCGCGGCCACCATCTCTCTAGGAGGAGATTTTTTTTTTTTTTTCAATATTATTACCATCATTTGTCATCACATTAGCAACTGGCTCCGATCCTGGGAAGTCGAGCTTTTAAAACAGCACTGCCAAAATCAGAATCTAGTCGACACTCATGAACCTAAAAACTTAAGTCTTTTAAGCAAGGATTGTGCTATTTATAGCTCTCTTACCTCATAGACAAATCTGCCCTACTGTACTTCCTTTTACGAGTGCACTTGAGAAAGGTTTGGCATGCGATATGCAAACAAACACAAGTGGATGTCCGCGGGTGAGGTCACGCTTCCAGTATTATGAAAACATATAGATCGGATCAAATTTGAGAAGAATTTGTGCTGTAACTGAATAACCACCTTGCTAACAACACTCTAGTGGGGGGCCAAGTGTAAGTTAGTTGATCTTAAACATTAATGTGTAAGTCTTGACCTAACGTGTCCTCACGTGAGTACAAACAGTAACGAGGAGAACTCTTTGTATATTGATGACGCTGTTGTATTAGATGACAAAAGAATTTCTAAATGCATTTCAGACTTTTATCAAAAATGATATACATCATCTTTTAAACCTGATTCAAGTGCTTTATTTTTTTAGCAAAACACTACCCTTCACTCACTGTCTAAGTATAAATAACAAAAGCCTTTGTGAAGAGGAGATGTCATTGAATGAATTAGTCAATATCATTAAAAAAAAAGGCCCAGGACCTGATGGTTTGCCTTTTGACTGGCGCCCAATTACGCTACTTAAATTACAAATTATTAGCGTCTCTGTATGCAAATATAGGTTGAAACCATGTTTTGAGGAAATCATATCTGTCACCCAGTCTGGATTTATGAAGGGAAGAAATATTTCTAATAACATCAGACTGGTGTTAGATCTTCTAGGTTATTCATATCTGGTAAATGAAGAAGCTCTTATTTTGTTTTTTGATTTTTATAAGGCTTTCGATACCGTGGAGCACAACTTCATGAGCTCTATGTCAGTTTGGTTTTGACGCAACCTTTATAAATATGGTCCACACACTTTATAATAATATCTCAAGTAGTGTTTCTTTGTCAAGCGGTACATCCTCTCGTTTTGTTATCCAGAGAGGCATTAGACTGGGATGCCCTATTTCCCCGTTTTTATTAGTAGCTGAAACTTTACATCTTTACACTCTTCATTGCTCTCAAATTAAAGGTGTTGAGATAAGAGATTTCACTTTAACTATTAGTCAATGACACTTGTTTATTTCTGTACATCGAATCTGTTGTTTCGAGTATATCTGGAATACAGGTTAAATAGGTAGTTAGATACGTAATTAGCAAATCCGCCTCAGAGAGAATTACAGAACATTTTCCACAAAGATTACAAAAAAACATAATTAAAAGTGTATCAGAAGGACGATTAAATGCTTTAGATTTTGAAACTATTACAGTTTTTCTCGATTGTTTACTCACATTTTCTGGTACTTGAGACACAATGACCACAACATGTAACTCATTCACCAACCCCCTGAACCAATTCTGCTAAACTACAAGCACAATTCCTGCTTTACACTCAAATTGCAGTTCTAAAACACACTTTTTTCAAAACACTACACACAATTCTCTGCTTTTGGCACAATTTTCATGCAGAAAATCTCTTGTTTTCACAAGGAACACACTGCCACTCAAATATACACACTGACTCATCACATGGGCAAACACCCGTCACACAGTTTTACAATTAGTAATCAGAGCTTTAGCATAAAAGGGCAACAGGTGAGCTCTTCAATGGAGCAATGGATGCCAACATTGGAATTTTTGTTTTTTTTTACTGTAACTGTATACAGTAAATTATTCTGTTGTTTTGCATGTAGACACCACTGTATGTACAACTCTGTGTTGGTTGGGATGTACACTGTGTACATTGTTTTTGTGGGAAAAATAAAATATACTTGTTACCATGTATTTGTGTGTTCTGAGTATAAAAACAATATTCTCAAATATTTTACAACACACTTACAGTATGTTTGTACTGTCTGTAGTAAGTGTAACACTGAACAAAAAAAGGCCTAAGTCATTATGATGAATGGAGAAGAAGTGTTTTCCATTCATCATAGTGTTTTACATTGAGCACATCAGTGTTCAACTGGTTCTTATAAATGTCTATTCATGTGATGGTTTGTGTGTGTCATTTGAAAACAAAATACCATTTTGAGAAGAAATAACATTGTTTTGAATGCAAAGTTTCATTTTGCAGGAGAGATGAGGGGTTTTGCCCATTGTGTGTGTTTTTTTGGATTTGTGTGTAGAGTTATGAGAATATGAGGCATGCTTTCAGAAAATATGTGTAAACAATCGAGAAAAACTGTAATAATATATTTTAATGTATTGGATCAAGCACTGTCTTTTTGGGAAGAATTTTCCATGGTTCTTTATTCCCAAGCTAATCTTTAATAAATGTGGTGGTCTTTTTACTTGCTTGTGATTTTAAATGTACTAAACTCCCAATTAAGTCGTCCAATTTTCACAAACAAGCTTTGGACGAGTGGAAATTGGTCTACAAACACAATTTTTCTCCCCATTATTGTGTTATTTGGGAATAATCGATATATAATATTCAAAAACAAGACTTTTTTTTTTTTTTTGGAGTGAGTGGTTTGATAAAGATTTAATTTTGGTTACAGACTTATGAAATCAGTCAGGTGACCTATATAATCACACTGAATTTGTTAATAATTTTGGGACATATGAATATTTAAAATTGATTCATTGTATTTCCCCGAAATTACTTCACCTTATCAAAATTGAAAAGATGTATAATCCTGTAATTGGTTTTCTTCCGGCTCTCACTGTTGGGGGCCTTTATATTAGGA
>NC_140222.1:40944225-41064225 GCF_951802725.1 Rutilus rutilus
TAATATATCATATCATATATAAACTTAATCCAAACAGAAACCCATCAAAGAATATGTTTTGAGAGCTGGGAAATGTTGGTAAGCTGTAATGATATTTCAATAATCAGTATCTTAGTGACAAAAACTACAAGCTATATTTGGGTTTCATGTGAATATATGTTTTCCCTGTTCGTTATTCCTGCCTTTCTTAAAAGAGAAGTATGCATACTTATAAAAAGTGTGCTTATTACAGACATTTAAAAGAATATACTTAAGTCTGAATGTAAATGTACAGTAATTCAATAAAATGTGTTTTGGTTGAAATTGATGTAAAATGCAATTAGATTAACTTTAGTTTTAGAACTTAAGTAGGACTTATTTTAATGTAATTTCATAACTACTTCTATTATCTTTGAAGTGTACAGCCTAAACATTTGGTAACTCAAAACATACTTTAATGTTCTATTATAACTTGTATGTCATGTTTAAATTTGTGTAATGATAACTACTTATGCAATTTAGGACATTTCATATATATATACTTTAAATGTAATATTAATTAACACACTAGTTAAAATATTGTGCTTTAGTATGTTAGTCAACATATCAAAACAAGTACTTCTTCAAAGCACAACAAAAGATCATTAAAACAGTGATTTAAAAATGCAATTTACAGTTAAACTTATTACATGATTTGACATTACAAAGTGCACTTTGAAGAGTGTTTAGAATCAATCATGAAAGTGTGCTCTCTAAGTACACTTAAGTGGCCTTTTATTTAATTAATGTCATATAATCTGCAAGCATTTTCTAAAATATGCGTTTAAGATTTTAAGTAGTGCACATTCAATACTTTTAAGCCCACTTCTTTTTCACAAGTGACCCTGGGATTTGAAATGTACCTTTTTTTTTGTTTTATTTTAGAAAATAGTCTGGAAAATCAGTGTGAAAGTACAAAGCGCATCAAAACAAACTCTTGTATTTTACCAGATGTGCCAATTTAGCTCTTGTGGTTTTTAGTGGAAATATATGTCTGGATCTCGGCAGAGGGTTTGAACAGTCATAAAGGGATACTTCCTTCCTAGCGGTTTGTTGTACAGAGTTACTAGGACTTAATTGTCTATTAATCCTTTCCATTTGTGTCCAAGATCATTTGTATCAGGGTGGCGCACGTCTACCAAATCTTAGTACCATGTACCAATACTTTTGACTATCGGTGTAAAGCCTGGTCCACATCGCAGTCCATTCTAGCCAAGAACTGCACACTTAGATGGATAGACAACAGATTCTTTTGTTTTTACAGTTTCAGTGTCATTTAGGGGTGAGTAAATCTGAAATCTTAAGAATTCATAATGATATACATTTAGGCTACCTTTGACTAAATGTGGTGATAAACCATTAATATGCAGATATGTAAATAAATGTTTATATATATATACACACACATTATATATTATAAGTTGGGCTTTTTAAATTTCAAACTTATGGATTCATGCAGAAATCCTGGAAATCCAAAAGTATTAAGAACTTTAGTGTAAGGGTGTTTAAAAGATGTACTAAAAATAGAAACGTTTTTCCTTTGTGTTTTTGAAAAGTTTCTTGTACATATGACAACACTTTCAAGATGACTAAAAAATGCTGTATTATTTATGGCCAATGGTGATGTCACTTTGTAAAAAAACACTACGCACCAATAGACTTAAAGCGTAACTTTCGCCAAAATGCAACCTAGGGTCTTTTTGTGAATCTACCCGAAGGAGTGCTTGGGGCACGACTATGATAGCATCAAAATTTCTATTTTTAAAACACTAAGAAGGCTCGACACAACATGGAACTTTGCTGGAAGTCTCACCAGGGGCTCTACACATGAACTCCAGCATTGACAACATTGTTTGTGTACACAGAGTTTACAAAAAAGAAAGATTTTGAACAACTCACTGTTGCTGTTGTTGTTTCCGGCCGCCGCCATTTTGTTTGTCAAAAATAGTCGATCTCCGAATGCGAATGAACTGACTCTGAATTTTAGTATTGCTTCTTATATGAGGATCCTTTTTCAAATACAAGGTCAATATTGATTTTCACTAACGACAAAACAACAAATTATCCGTGAATTTATATTGAACTGAGCTTTAGGAGCTTTCCATCGTTACTCTCCTCTGTTACGTTACATTCGGAGATCGACTATTTTTGACAAACAAAATGCCGGCGGCCGGAAACAACAACAGCGACAGTGAGTTGTTCAAAATCTTTCTTTTTAGTAAACTCTGTGTACACAAACACTGTTCTCAATGCTGGAGTTCATGTGTAGAGCCTCTGGTGATACTTCCAGCACAGTTTCATGTTGTGTCGAGCCTTCTTAGTGTTTTAAAAATAGCGATTTTTGATGCTATCATAGTCGTGCCCCAAGCACTCCCATTCACAAGACAATTTGACCGAAAACGAAAATATGGTCAATCTTAAAAGTGGCGTTTCCATCCTAATTATGCTTTTAAATGAAAGTTCGCCTCCGGTAGCTAGTTTGTTTATTTCGAGATTAAAGTTTCTTGAACGTTCGCCAGTTCCCGCCTCCTTTTTCCTTTATCAACAAACCTCACTACAGTATCGTTTTCAGGCCCCCAAAACAACGTTGTTGTGCAAATGAACGGTTTTTAGTCAAAAACTGTCATGTAAACGGCCACTAATAATGTTATTTTATTAAATAAACTTATATCACACCTAAATTCACCCCTCGCGGGGGTTTGATGTCACATGTCTGTCCTGTCTTGTGCTGCACATGGGTGTTTGTTGTTTTGTGCCATGTGCTCTCCTGTTTATTGTCTAGCCCCTCCCATCTTGTTATCTAATTATTGGTTAAATTGTCCCACCTGTCCTTCTCGTTTCCCTCCTTTGTTTGTTCCCCTATTTAGCCTCCCTGTGTTTGTAGTCCTGTGCTGGTTCGTTGTCTGAGTTACCTGTCCTTGATGTTCCTGTCTGTTGGATACCTGAGTTCTGAGTTTTGTACTTCGTCTGTGTTTGTTTATTAAATCTCCTCTGCACTTGAATCCTCGTCTCTCGTTTAGTGTTCCGTGACAGAACGAACCAGCCATATGTGGATTCAGCGGAGCGAGATTTTTTTCTCCAGAGGAGGATAAGGGAAATTCCATTTCCCTATTTGAGTATTTCTCCAGATGCGCTCAAAGGACTTTGGAGGAGGAGAGCACCATGTCAGACGGTGATCAGATCGGAGGAGGTGGTCCGGTGGTCCGGAAACGGAGGAGGAGAAGGAAGACCTCCTCTGTGACTATTCCGGTGGTCCCAGTTCCGGTGGTCCCGAGTCCGGTGGTCCCAGTTCTGGTGGTCCCGAAACACAGGAGGAGGAGAAAGGTTCCCTCCGTAATTGTTCCGGTGGTCCCGAGTCCGGTGGTCCGGTGGTCCCGAGTCCGGTGGTCCCGAATCCGGTGGTCCCAGTTCCGGTGGTCCCAGTTCCAGTGGTTCCGAGTCCGGTGGTCCCAGTTCCGGTGGTCCCGAAACACAGGAGGAGGAGAAAGGTTCCCTCCGTAATTGTTCCGGTGGTCCCAGTGTCGGTGGTCCCGAATCCGGTGGTCCCAGTTCCAGTGGTCCCGAGTCCGGTGGTCCCAGTTCCGGTGGTCCCAGTTCCGGTGGTCCCAGGTCCGGTGGTCCCAGTTCCGGTGGTCCCAGTTCCGGTGGTCCTGAGTCCGATGGTCCCAGAACTCCCCATCATCAGTTCTGCCAGGGCCAGGAAGGCCGTGTTCCTATTCTATGCAGGGGCAGTTCTGCATGCTTGGAGGAAGCACTTGAGTTCCGCCCAGCCAGAGACTGCTCACGAGCCAGTGTCTGTTCCTGAGCCGGAGCCAGTGTCTGTGCCTGAGCCGGAGCCAGTGTCTGTGCCTGAGCCGGAGCCGCCAGTTCCAGTGCCTGAGCCGGAGCCGCCAGTTCCAGTGCCTGAGCCGGAGCCGCCAGTTCCAGTGCCTGAGCCGGAGCCGCCAGTTCCAGTGCCTGAGCCGGAGCCGCCAGTTCCAGTGCCTGAGCCCTGGCCGCCCGAGGGGTCGTCTCCGCCCTGGCCGCCCGAGGGGTCGTCTCCGCCATGGCCGCCCGAGGGGTCGTCTCCGCCCTGGCTGCCTGCACGATCTTCTCCGCCCTGGCCGCCAGATGAACTGACATTTTCGCCATGGCCTCCCGAACTCTGTGGTCCGCCCGGGACTCCCGAACTTTGTGTCCCGCCCTGGACTCCCGAACTTTGTGGGCTTCCCTGGGTTTCTGAACTGTCCATTCCCCTTGCCCCGCCCTGGTCTGTCCCTCCCGTCCCGCCCTGGTCTGTCCCTCCCGTCCCGTCCGGGTCTTGTGGAGCGTCTGGTAGCCGCTCCGTAGGGAGGGGGTAATGTCACATGTCTGTCCTGTCTTGTGCTGCACATGGGTGTTTGTTGTTTTGTGCCATGTGCTCTCCTGTTTATTGTCTAGTCCCTCCCATCTTATCTAATTATTGGTTAAATTGTCCCACCTGTCCTTCTCGTTTCCCTCCTTTGTTTGTTCCCCTATTTAGCCTCCCTGTGTTTGTAGTCCTGTGCTGGTTCGTTGTCTGAGTTACCTGTCCTTGATGTTCCTGTCTGTTGGATACCTGAGTTCTGAGTTTTGTACTTCGTCTGTGTTTGTTTATTAAATCTCCTCTGCACTTGAATCCTCGTCTCTCGTTTAGTGTTCCGTGACATTTGATTGACAGGCGATCTGACCTATCATAACGCCGAATCAGCCATTTTGTCCGACAAGCAAAAAAGGAGAGTTAGTAGATTAACGTTGGTGGACTGTGTATTGACGTCTTTCTGTGGTTGAAACAACATACCTCCTGATGTTCATTCATGTTTAATTTTTGCTATAACAAGTAGTAAAAATATGACCGCTTGAACCGAGGCACCACAGCAATCTGTCACGACACATTAAAGAGCGCCAAAATGGTATTTATTGATTGTCTTAAAAAATGACAAGCTGAGACTTTGTTTTATACCAAAAGTAACCTGCTTTTTTAACAATTTTAAGTTGTAATATTAAAAATAATAATAAAACGTGCATATGAGTGTTTTTTAATGGAATTTTGAAACGTCTTTATGGCTCATGGACGTCTTTTTTCCCTTGTTCTCTTCAGCGCTCCCCATTTAACAAAGGGCAAAGTTTACAGCCGGCGCTCAGATTGTTTGGGGTCTAGCTTCTGTTTTCTGTCAGCTCTTTTCCATGTACCTGTTTCAGCTGAACTTGACACGCAGCTGCACAATGATTCATACAGGACACACTCTGTACTAATGTGCAACAATTGTATAAATTCAGATACGAGCACGTCAGGGAAGGTCTGGCGTTGACTCCAGCTCAGCATGTAGGAAACATGAGTTGATTTTTAACCTAGCTAAAGGCTACTGGGTATTTTAAAAAGTCTTAAAATTGTTCCCACCAAAATGAGAAATACATCGAAACAACAAATAACACTTATGTCGCATTCAAAACTAATTAAAATGAATAATTTAGCTAATTTTTGTGTGTGTTGTGTATTTTGAGAATCAAGTCATTAGCTATGCAACATGCTAACATGAGATTGGCTAGTTAGCATCTTTCTCCATTGACGGCCATTCAAAAGTAGTCTACATGTGTTTTAAGTACAGTTTAACACATAAATTGTAAGTATTTCACTATAGAAGATATTGTACCAGTGTTTGTTTAATGCATGTGAGTTACCGTTTAGCATATTTCTAGCTACGTAGCACATTCACAGTTCAGTCACTTATGAGTTTCTATTTGGGGTTTAGAAGGTTGTTGTCCATTAGACAGTAAGCCAGTTGACAAGATTTTGAAACAGAATGATTCTTTCCGTTCTGTGCTGAATGTCAACGTTGTATTGTTGTATTTTACTGTCCAACATCAATGCTAGATCCAAGTGGATAGTGCATTTTGAGATGTTGAGTTTGGGTGGAGTGCAATCATGTTTTTGCTTAAAGCAGAAGCAGCGTCCATTTTTCCAGTCGCCTATGAATCACTCTCTTTAGCTTACCTTTGATAACAAAAATCGAGATGGCAGCAATATTGGTTCCTGTGGAAATGTGAAATCAAGCGGCCAAATTTGGACCTCCATTACATATTGTTTAATCGCAATTGTCTAAATCTAAACCAGCTCTTTCTCCACAAATAATTTCGAGACTTGGAGATATCTAACCTCAAGGTCAAAGCTATAAAACGGTGTTGGGAAACTTTTATACAAAAGGACATCTACGAGCGCAGGCAAACATCATTTATCATTTATGTGTTATGTCGTTTTTGCCTACAGGAATAGTTCACCCAAAAATGATCATTTGCTCACCCTCATGTCGTTCCAAACCCGAATGACTTTCTTTCTTCCATGGAACAGAAAAGGCTTATTGGAAGCTCCATAGAGCTTATTGCATATAATGGAACTGAATGGGAATGAAACACACCAAAGAAGCAATATGATTATTTGATATGACTATACTGCATGTCTTTTGAGGTCATACGATAGCTTGTCCAATATCTGCTAAAAAGCTTCCAATCCGCAGTATCTCACAAATCTTGTCCGCATTCAAATTAAAATATGGTGAGTTAAAGATTTTGCAGCCAATAACAATTAAAATTTTGGTCAGTGTCACTTTAGCGTAATCAGTCCACTATAGGCAAGTTTGCAGAACCCAAGTGAATGGTTATTGAATCCAGAAGTGAACAGATACTAAATAAAGACTTGACTTCATAAACGGTTCTTGACAGAAAGTTATGGTGTCGCTATTGAAAAATTAAAGTCCCCCTGTGGTGAAAATCCAGCTTTTAATGTTGTTTATATGCCTATGTGGTGTTTTTAATATGCTTTAAGACAAACCATGTGCAAATTCATCAGTATTTCCTCCTTAAAACTGCAGTGAACCAAAGACAGTCTCAAAAACACGCTTTGAAATCGCTGGTGTTTCTGACGTCACAAACTACCTTGTAACCAATCAGATCAACGTGTGATCGTCAACCAGTGGATCTCTGAGCTGAGTGAGTGAGTGGAGGCGGGGCTCATTTGCATATTCATAGAACCGCGCATACTAAATGAGGCAAGGGTGTCGAGTTACATTCAAGATATTTTAAGGCATTCAGGGAAAAAACAAACATTTAAATATGTAATTTTGGTGATCAAAGATGAGTTTTAAGGAATAAAATTATTGACAACAAGGGGGACTTTAATTTTTAAGACTTTTGAAGCTCAACCTCATTCACTTTCATTGTGTGGGAAAAAGCTACTTTGACATTTTCCCTGAACTTCTAATTGCGGCCAAAATTGGGGCGTTGTTAGAGCGGAGCGGGGTGCCTAAAACCCCCTTAGCTGTTCTAAATTCACTGTAAAACACTTTTTGCTTTTAAAAAAGGGTTACTCCATAAAAATATTCATTTTAATATTTATTTTACTCATAAAGCAACAAAAAATATAATGTTATAACACATTTATTCCTCCGCCAAGCAATGTAGTTCCATAGAGGTTGCCAAGCAACACATGCATCAACAAACAATCACAAACGGCAGTAACACCAGAGCCCGTCTACGGAGAGCCTGTCCACTCCCTATTAAGCCCTATTGTACCGAATTTTGGTTGTAGTACCACCAGAGTTCCACTGGGGGCGCTCGCCATGAGTGCAAAATGAATGGGAGTCAATGGGGCTAGACGGCTAAATTTGTCTCTTTCACCCGATTGCCGTTGAGAAATCTCAGATTTGATTGTAGGTTTTGCAAGTTCAACATGGGTTTTAGGTCGAAAGTTGAATGAACGAGTACTTATGTCGTTTTGATTTCTTACAGGTTGAGTTGTTGTTGCCCATAACACGCTAGCATTCTGCTAATGACGTCAGCATTCTGACGTCATTGACATTTTGAAAGACTTTTTTAAAGCAAATAAGTGACTCTAAAAAATCTAACACCCAGCAATGTGTACTTTCTTTGCACCTCCTTTCGAATACAACATTCAAATTACTAGACAAAAAATTATATCCTGAGAAAAGTGGATTTTGAGGGGTATACCGCCATTGACCTCCATTCATTCTGCACTCGTCCTGTGAGCGCCCTCATATGGAATCAGAGTGGAACTGCAACCAGTTCAGAAGCCGGAAGTGTAGTGAGAGTGAAACTTCTCGCCATATTAGACATTCTCTGGTAACACCAATGTAATGCGACCACAGGTGTGTGTTTGTTGAGTAATTTACTATGGCTTCGAACGCGGCTCAACCAATCAGAATCAAGGACCGGAACTATCCGTTTTATAAAACAGTTTAACTTTTGGTCTGTTCTTGACACATATCGCTAAATCACAAAACTGAAATTGTATTACTTTTATAGTACTTTTGCATCACTTTTTGAAGCTCAGCCTCGTTCACTGTCACTGTGTGTGGGAAAAGAAGCACCTTTGAGATTTTCCTGAACTACTCCCTTTGTGTTTGACGGAACATCACATGGGTTTGGAACAACATGAGTAAATTGATGACATAATTTTCATTTTTGGACAAACTTTTCCATATACCAAACCCTCAATCTGTTTAACGTAATGCAGTGCTTTAGACAATACAAAAGAAAACTCTTTTTGTTTTGTTTTTCAAAATGACTAATTAGGTTTGAGTTACTTTGAATCGCAGTCACAGACGTAAAGGGTTTTCCTGGGCATCCTTCGTGCGGCGGCCACTCAAGCACACCAGGCACTTCCAGGCCACTCAGTGTCCGCCCCCTCCACAATCTTTCCCCGACAGCTTGCTGGTAATCCCGGCCAGCTATTCAAAAGGGCTTTTGCTTGTGAGATAACACAGACTGCCTAAATGTTTGCCAATTTATTACAATGCAGGGAGGGGTGTTTTAAAGCCGTCATCACAGGCTACACACCGCGGCTTCAGTAGCAGAACACCCTCGACGTTACGCCACTGTTTTTTAATTCATACATCATTTCCTGCATGTTCTTAGGTGTGCTGATTATGAAAATTAGCTATTTATATCACACACTATCAGTCTCAACAAACCATTTTTCCATATTTGTAGATAGGCTATATATTTTGAAGTTCACTAGAAACGACTCAATCATCTTGTATTGTGATGTATTTAAATTAAGTAAACTAAAAAAAAAAAAAAATATATATATATATATATATATATATATATATATATATATACATACATACAGTGCAATGCATAAGTGAATACACCCATGCTAAAGTTGATTAAAAAGAGGAATAAAAAATCATATTTTGGAAATTGAACTTAATTTTCTTTGTGAATGAATAATGTATCGTAAATAAATAAATGTTCTTCCTTAAAATACATGGTGCATAAGTGAGTAAACCCCTATGTTAAATTCCCATAGAGGCAGGCAGATTTTTATTTTTAAGTATAAAAAAAAAAAAAAAAAAATTAGGATACTATGCATCCTGATAAAGTTCCCGTGGCCTTTGGAATTAAAATAGCCCCACATCATCACATAGCCTTCACCATACCTAGAGATTGGCATGGTTTTATTTCAGTTAGCCTAAAAGCTAGTTTGATTTGCATTGAGAGATGATCTTATGGAAAGTACCCCATGCCAATCTCTAGGTATGGTGAATGCTATGTGATGATGTGGGGCTATTTTAATTCCAAAGGCCAAGGGAACTTTATCAGGATGCATAGTATCCAAATTTTTTTTTTTTTTTTTATACTTAAAAATAAAAATCTGCCTGCCTCTATGGGAATTTAACATAGGGGTGTCCAAACTTATGCACCATGTATTTTAAGGAAGAACATTTATTTATTTACGATACATTATTCATTCACAAAGAAAATTGGTGTCCTTAAAGGTTGGATTTTTCCTAATTTTTTAAATTAAGGCATTAAGTTCAATTTCCAAAATATGATTTTTTATTCCTCTTTTTAGTCAACTTTAGCATGGGTGTATTCACTTATGCATTGCACTGTATATATATATATATATTTTTTTTTTTTTAGTTTTAGTTGCTCTTTTTTTTGTGGCAGTTTTCTATATTTTCAATCAAATCAATCTTTCAATTAAAACATATAAAAAAAATCATTTTGCATTTACCGATTTTCTTGCACATTCTGTAATATTGTGAGTGCATTTAGATGAGTGGGAATGCTAAAATATGTCAGATATGAACTAAAATGGGAATCAGATTGTCTTCATGAAGTGCTCCACTTTATTAGACCATTATTACTCATTTTTGTTTAATAAAAAATACAACAAAGCAGCGTTAGTGGAAACTGCGGCCTGCGGTTGCAGTCCTAATGGATTCCATTTAAAAAGTCTTTGTGAAGAAAGTAGGCGATTACAAAATTAAAACAGCCTGAAACCTCAATTGTTCAATTAGATGCAGATTTTGTTCATTTCACCAGCTTCCTAAAATGCGAGTTTATTTATGATACGCCACTCTGACTCAGTGACCACAGGTTGATGGTCCTTTACTTGCAATCTGCAAGCAATGACATCATTACCACATTGCACAAGCTGATTCTGACCCTTCAGCCAATGAGATTGCATGCTCAGTATTTAAATAGTCTGGTTCAGTGTTTGTTGTAAGCAAGTCCTGCAGTTTCTCTGAACCCCTCCACCTCCCCAGCTCCACCTGCCTAGATCTGATACAGGATTTATGTATATCTATTGATGCAGCTGCTGCATATCTTTATTTGCAATGTAGGAAAATAATGCGAAAACCTTAGCCGCGTTTCCATTACCCTTCAAATTGCGCAAATTGAAATTGCGAATTGAAAATACGCCCAATGGAAACACGTCAATTTCGCAAAAACTCTCATTTATCGCAAAAAAAACGTTTTTACGCTCGCATGAAGTGGTTTTTCAGGCAATTCGAAAAATAAATATTTCGCAAAACTGCAATGGAAACAGTTTTTGCGCATTTACGGGTCACCTGACGTAGATGACGGACAGAATACGAGACAGAGTTCTTTATTAAACTCATAAAAGACGAAAGAATTACAGGAATAATGGATTCTGAACCTCAAATAAATGCCACAATCAAAACCTCGAAGCAGAAATGAGGGAGAAACACCTCATATGTGCCGCTCACAAGTATAATAAGGGTCGTTCCTTACCATTAATGCTTGGAAAACACTCATACATCTCCTTCCATTAATAATAATGGCTAGTGCAGTGGCTGGGATACAGTACATAAACCTACAAACGTCCATTGCCATAGTTTTTGGAATGATTTTGCTTATCGCGAGAGGAAAAAATGAAGTTTTAGTCGCATAACATCGGTCAATGGAAACGCCGTCATTTCGCAATAGTTTTTTGTCGACATTTAAAAAAAAAATCGCACAAGTTTTGCGCAAATCTGTAATGGAAACGCGCCTAGTGTTGTCAGCAAATTGTGGGACCATTTTAGTACTTAATAAATAGCTTTTATTAATAAAGTTAACAGATTGTGTTTTAATTTTAATTATTGGATGAAGGGTATGTTTAAAATTAGATTATGTTAGATAATATTTTATGTAGTTCACTTTTTATTAAAACATGGAATCAGTGACTGCAATGCCTAAAAAATGTGGAAAGTGCTTTTTACCACAGAGAATTTCCCCACATCTTTTTTTTTTTTTTTTTTTTTTCAATAAAAATTCCTTCTATAACTAACTAGGGACACACCTCTGGAATCATCTTAAAGTGGGATTGTTCAGAATGTCCAGAAGAGGTTACAGCCAGTGTGTCGCTAACAAAATATTTACGTAGTGAGCTGGTAAATGGTGATTCAATATGGAAACTACTAGAAATTAGAGCATATGCGGTTTGTCATAGGTTTTTATGATTATTACAGATGAAATGTGGGACTAAAATCAGGAAGAGTTGAATTATTCCGCTGCGGCACAATCATCTGTTTAATAACGGCCAGACGACAGGAAAAAAGAGGATTTCTGTCACTCTTAGAAAGAAATAAGCATTTATGAGAATATACAGTAATCTCTGCAGAACGGTTGAATCAGTTGGAAACTCTTGCTGTTTATTCTGGCAGCGTAAGAGTTCCTCTTTCAGTCTGAGCTTTAACCCAGGTGCGCTTTACTTGACCTCGCTGCTGTGAGTTAAAACATCATGGCAGACCACACTGGGAAAGCAGGCATTTCATTGCCCAATTTAAAATAATTTCGGTTTCGTACTCGCTCATAATCTCTTTAAGAGTCTAATATGTGGCTCCAAGACTAAGAAGTACTTTAAGAAGTCTTTTTTTCCTGGACGATGTTTTGATGCCTTGATTTTTATTTTTCCCCCCTCAGAGATTCATGTACTTTGAATCTCTTCCTTGGAAATTGTAGACTTCCTATAATTTAATCTGTGTAGTGTCACATATCCTGCCAGCAGAGTTAAGAGAAGTCTTAGATGCACACTAGTACTGGAAATTGTGCTTTCAACCTGACGTCCATAAAGGTGCTTTAATATTAAAAATATTAGTGACATCAAATCTTCTTGACATTTACTGAGTATTCACAGCAAGTGATGGCTTTTTTTCTTATCTTGTTGGAAAATGAGGCCCAAATAAAAAAATGAGCTATTTCTGTTACATGAAGGAGCAGATGACTCAGTCTGTTGTGATTGGTCTACTCTGCTCTGATTGGTCAGATGGCCCAGCCTGTTGTGATTGGTTTACTCTGCTCTGATTGGTCAGATGGCCCAGTCTGTTGTGATTGGTCTACTCTGCTCTGATTGGTCCGATGGCCAAGTCTCTTGTGATTAGTCTGCTCTGCTCTGATTGGTCAGATGGCCCAGTCTGTTGTGATTAGTCTGCTCTGCTCTGATTGGTCAGATGGCCCAGTCTGTTGTGATTGGTCTACTCTGCTCTGATTGGTCCGATGGCCAAGTCTGTTGTGATTGGTCTGCTCTGCTCTGATTGGTCAGATGGCCCAGTCTGTTGTGATTGGTCTACTCTGCTCTGATTGGTCCAATGGCCAAGTCTGTTGTGATTAGTCTGCTCTGCTCTGATTGGTCAGATGGCCCAGTCTGTTGTGATTGGTCTACTCTGCTCTGATTGGTCCGATGGCCAAGTCTGTTGTGATTAGTCTGCTCTGCTCTGATTGGTCAGATGACCCAGCCTGTTGTGATTGGTCTACTCTGCTCTGATTGGTCAGATGGCCCAGCCTGTTGTGATTGGTCTACTCTGCTCTGATTGGTCAGATGGCCCAGTCTGTTGTGATTGGTCTACTCAGCTCTGATTGGTCCGATGGCCAAGTTTGTTGTTATTAGTCTGCTCTGCTCTGATTGGTCAGATGGCCCAGTCTGTTGTGATTGGTCTACTCTGCTCTGATTGGTCCGATGGCCAAGTCTGTTGTGATTAGTCTGCTCTGCTCTGATTGGTCAGATGGCCCAGTCTGTTGTGATTGGTCTACTCTGCTCTGATTGGTCCGATGGCCAAGTCTGTTGTGATTAGTCTGCTCTGCTCTGATTGGTCAGATGGCCCAGCCTGTTGTGATTGGTCTACTCTGCTCTGATTGGTCCGATGGCCAAGTCTGTTGTGATTAGTCTGCTCTGCTCTGATTGGTCAGATGGCCCAGTCTGTTGTGATTGGTCTACTCTGCTCTGATTGGCCAGATGGTCCAGTCTGTTGTGATTAGTCTACTGTTGTGATTGGTCTACTCTGCTCTGATTGGTCAGATGGCCCAGTCTGTTGTGATTAGTCTACTGTTGTGATTGGTCTATTCTGCTCTGATTGGTCAGATGACCCAGTCTGCAGGGATTAGTCTACTCTGCTCTGATTGGTTAGATGGCTCAGTCTGTTGTGATTGGTCTACTCTGCTCTGATTGGCCAGATGACCCAGTCTGTTGTGATTAGTCTACTGTTGTGATTGGTCTATTCTGCTCTGATTGGTCAGATGGCTCAGTCTGTTGTGATTGGTCTATTCTGCTCTGATTGGTCAGATGGCTCAGTCTGTTGTGATTGGTCTACTCTGCTCTCATTGGTCAGATGGCCCAGTCTGTTGTAATTGGTCTACTCTGCTCTGATTGGTCATATGTGCCCAGTCTGTTGTGATTGGTCTACTCTGCTCTCATTGGTCAGATGGCTCAGTCGGCTGTGATTGTTCTACTCTGCTCTGATTGGTCAGATGTGCCCAGTCTGTTGTGATTGATCTACTCTGCTCTCATTGGTCAGATGGCTCAGTCTGTTGTGATTGGTCTACTCTTCTCTGATTGGTCAGATAGTCCAGTCTGTTGTGATTGGTCTACTCTCATTCACCCATTACCATATCTGAATTTCAGCTCTTCCTCAGCACATGATACGAACCGTAACGATGGCGTTGGTTTTACGGTATCAATTCGAGCAAGACTGCTTATCCTTCTGAAGTGCTTCAAAGTGGATTTGCTCTCACAGCGCAGAAAACAAGATCTTCTTGACATGTCAACAACACAAACCAAACTCTTTGAGTCTCAGCTACAGCTACAGTGTTTGATGGCCAGAGTAGATGTCGTGCAGCCAATAGACTGCATTATGCAAATTTCGTACAAACCTACATCGGTTTTTGCAGGAAATAAGACTGGAATTACTGACAACTCATTTCAGGCATTCACAATATATATATATTTTTTTCTTTTAGGAGACAATAAAAAACAATATCTGCACTTCGATCTTTGAAACTTTACAGACCTTTTTACATTCCCAAACAGCAATATCACACACTACATGGAAGGTAATAACAACATGCTTTGCATCAGACTGTATAAGTAGAATAAATGTTTAAATTAAGAGTTATTTTGTGTGCTTTAGATTAATTTAGTGAGAAAACATTCAAAGAGCATTCAAAAATGCGACATATTTTTGTTAACTGGAGGCCAAACAATTAACGCAAGTGGTATTAGTATATTTTCTAATCTTTCTATTTTTCTACAGATTCATTTGAGCCAGCGACGCCAATCTTTCCCCTAACCACTGAACATCAATATTATGTATGAAATTTAAAAGACAAATGTGCATTTATGATAATTAATCCAAAAATAATAAAAAGGCACTGTAAAGGTTATCTATACATCACATTAACTACAGCCTTCAAATGATATATATACATAAGACGCAATATTTCAGTCACTGAAAATATTCACCTCTGCCATTGCTCTCAAATCTCAATAAAAAAATTGCACTCAACTTGGTGTGTTGCACTCAATCATAAGACACGGAAGAGCCAATGACATTTCACATTAATGATGTTAAAAATAGATCACCCTTTACCAAATTTAGAATCTGAGGTCTTATGCAGGATGTCATATTCCTCCATATGCTGTACAGCTCCAGTTGAGTTCCACTTGGGTTTTGCCTCAACACAAGCAAACCTTAATAAAAGTAAAGATAATCTGTTCGTTTTAATCAGCTGAAACCTCTATATCCACAATAAAAGCAAACATTAATAAATGCAAAATAAACACAAGTCTTCAAATCCAATTCGCCATTCCTTCTCCCAGTCCTGTAAGATGAAGAATTCATGGTGCATTTTTGGAGTTTGACATCAGTCCCCATTATGAAAAAAAAAAAAAAAAAAAAAACCTGTAGTATGTCATCTTTTCTGTTCCATTCTTTCCTTCATGAACAACAATTCTGGAAACAATTTAAAACAAGAACCACAACAGTTTCTGTGGAGCATCCTACAAATACACATTTTCTATGGGAATGTTCTTTAGATTGTCATTTCTGACGTAATTTATGACTTAAAAAATGTCAGTAGTGGCACACACAAAAAAAAACACACATATATTGTCTTCATGTATAAACACTCTGAAAATAAAACATAGAGAGATTTATCTAGGATTATAGGATTTTTAGAGAATATGTTACATATACAAATACAGTATACATTTTATTTTATATTACAGATATTTTATTGGAAAAAAATATTTAATACAGTGAACATTGGCATAATTCTAGAATAAACTTCAAAATAATAGTTTGTACATTTTCTAATGCACATTAAATAAGCCTTATTTTTCTTTCCCCTATCAAAACAGAATGGGACCTCCCATGCAAAAGTTATCACACACGTTTTGGCTGATCTCTGTATAAAAGGTAAATAAGGTAAGCTTTAATAAAACATTTTGCATGGCAGGGGCCACACATGCCTGTTTCTTTATTGTATCAATACATTTTTCTTGATACCAGAGTCATCTACTTTTTCATGGCTTAGAGGTTTAGAAAGCAGTGTTGGTAATGTTAACAGTGTGGAAGGGTCATGCGGGTCCAAAGAGGCTGAGCTTTGCTAAAGACCCCGTCATCTGGCCATTATTAAGTCACGGGTAATTTGTTGTGGTTGCTGACGCTATTATTTAACAGATACTGACTTTGTTTACTTGTTTGTAAGACTTTGTATATGCCAGAGCATCTTTATCATTCAACACACAAAATAATGTACATTTACTATATATCATTGGTTATTATGTCAAACCCATTCCTAAAAAAATCCTACGTTAATCAACATTATTTCAAATCTGATGGACTAATGCCGAACGAGGAGATTAATCATAACAGATTTGGATGTCTGGAATCAGTGCGAGACCCGCTTCACTTTAGGTAACACCAACAAAAGACTCAAAAAGTAATATTATAAAATGAATGGTTCTTTTTATGGGTGAAAGTAAAAAAAAAAAAAGTAAAAAAAAAAAAGGAGAAACGACTATATCTCATCAGGACCTGTCTGCACTGATAAGACTCTTCTGAAGGTCTGAGAAGGTAAGCTTGATGCTTTTCAAAATACTCATAATTACTTCCATACTCTCCTTGTTGTCTATATGCAACTCCAAGTAAATGGGCAAAGAGTTCAAGCTGAAGACGTCACGTGATGGAGATCCAGTGATTTTATCGTACTCAAATAAGACCACGCTCACTCTTGGGTACACTGTAAAAAAAAAAAAAAAAATCGGTTAAATTTACGGTAAAAAAAACTGCCAGCTGTGGTTACCAGAAATTTACCGTAAAAAAATACGGTAGCTACATTTTAGGTTTTACAGACTTACCTTGAAATTTACAGTAATAAACCGTATTTCATTATCAGATATAATGTTAATTTACCGACCTATTGAAGAATTAATATCTGTTTTGTACCATTGTAATACACTGACAACCAACAATCACAGCAGTAATGAGGGTCACATGATCAATCAAAGCAGTTCTTCCACAAGAGAGTTAATACTAATATTTATAGAAGCTGCACAGTGTCATTCACACAAACATTAAACACCATCATGGTAACACACATGACATTTTAAAAATACAATAAACATTCATTTAACAACATTAAATGTAACATAAAACCCTAATGCACATAACTGATTAGAAAAAAAATATGACGAAACAGTTATTTCAACAAAAATACATCAAATGTGAAGTGTCACGCAGGGAATTGTGGGAATGTCAATTTACGTTTTTTCACTGTAAATTATACAGTAAATTATACAATGACTTGTTTGTTTTCACTTCCAAAAACTGTAAATTTAACAGTATTTTACAGTAAAAAATGTTACAAACATTAAATGTACAGTTTAACAAATCTATCACAGTTATTTACCGTATATAAGGAAACTTTCTGTTAACCAATTAACAGTTTTTCACTGTAGCATTTTTACAGTATTTTACTGTTAAAATCACGATCTTTTTACACGTTTGCTGACTTGAGGTGGATATGAACAAAACTTCTGGATCACAGAGATCAGAAGAACCGAAATTTAAATGAATATTTCTTATAACATTATATTATAGGAATTATGTTAGTGAGAATTCAGACATACTACGCTTATCATATTCTGTTTTTCGCCTACTATATAGTAGGGAAGAATGCGATTTTAGATGCAGCCATAGACTACTTTTAAGGCTCAACAGTCTTTATTCACTTTCATTATATGGAAAAGACCTGTCATCAAAATGTATTCTTTGGTGTTCCACAGAAAATAAAAGTGAAAGTCATTTGGAACGACATGAGTGCGAGTAGGCCTGAATGATGACAGGATTTTAGTTTTTGGTTGGATTATTCATTTAACGTTAATGCGTCATGATGAAAGGCCTCATTTGCCTCTTTGTTACTATGAATAGGCTTCATAAAATCGCAGCGTTTAACACCGTTCTAGACCACATTCTCACTCACCGATCACCTTAAGTAATTAAACAGATCATTTCATGACATCAGTATTTTTCAAATCACTTTTTAAGACACACATTCAAAATACCATTTGAGTTTCTTTGAGTAAATTGTCAGGACGTTTCATCTTTAGTAACTATTAGTCTGGAAACTCTGGTTTTGGATATCAAAAACTGGCTGAAATAGCATCGGTCTCATAGGATGAGGTATGCTTCTGGTTATACTAGAAGTGTTTATTTGCCGCTTTCAATCAGCCAGAACTCTGGCGTTGGGACAATGTCCAGGTGTCTGAACACTTCAGCTGTTTCAGAGCTGTTCCAGTGGCTCTTGCTACCACAAACACTTCGCCTGCACCAAAACACAATGAAGAGAAAACTCGGGACACAGAATGTCACATCTTTCATTGATTAACCTTTCGTTCCATATTTTCTTTTGGGGTGATGCTGTGGCGTAAACACGTCTAGTTATGTTCCACCCCAAAACACTTAAATAGCTACAAAATACCACCGGTGTACTTTCCTGAACACCTGTTTGTCGCTATCCTGATCCATGAGGTCATTGCTTGCATAAAGGTTGATTTTGAACTTATTTAATCAAAAAATTCACAGTAAAAAACTAAAACAAAACCCTAAATCAAGTCCAATTGCTGATTTAAATTTGTAAGTTATTGCAACTCATTTTTTTAAAATCTTTTTAAAAAATGAAAAAAATTAAGTTGCTATGACTTATTGATCTTTTTTTTTTTTTACAGTGCGTTAGAATTTTTTTTATGTTGCAGATTTATGTAGCTAATTGAGAATAAATAATCACAGATTTTTAGACAAAAGACTTTATGATTTTCAGTTTTGTTGAAGGCAATATGGTCCCATCATGACAAAATAAATATTTATATATATTTTTTTAATGTTTTATCGCCATTCATTTGAATTATTTATCTTAAATTGTTTATATATATATATATATATATATATATATATATAATGTTAGAGGATTAATCGCGAATCACCACTAATATATACTGTATTTATGGATCATTCTTTACTTTGGAGACAGAAATTATTTTTATTGTTGTTTTTTACATCACATAACATCTTCTAGAACCGTTATACACTACATGAAATGTTGCACAAAACAAAACGGTACAAATGCTCCAAAGTCAAGCAGTTTTGGCCAGTGCCACCTTATTTAGTTTCCATATGCCAACATGAATAGTCTTTTCCTTTGCATCAGGATATCAATGTACATTTCCCCCGGCGATAGAGACAGGGAAAAAAAAAACATAAGGCTGTTTTTCATTCATGTGAGGATGTGACTTCAGACTCCGGCCCATAGGACGACATGTTGAGCCACTTACCCCCCGAAAACATCAAATGGAGGAGCATCGTTGGTGGCGAGCCTGAAGTTAACACTGATAGGAAAATTAGCACTGATTCAAGAGTTTCCATTGCTCACCGAGAGCGTGAATGAGTAAATAATTCAAATTCACTTTCACGGCTCGGGAGAGAAAAGAGAGTATTAGCGTTAACACGGAGACCAGCAAAGCCAGGAGCAGGTTGCTTCGTCCATCATGTTTACCTTGTTAGGTAGCTGTTTGATCCAAGAACCTCATCAGAGCAAAGAGCCTTTGACTATCTTCTAGATCTTCATGCATTACCAGGCCTTGTAATTTGTTCCATACCCCCTCTAAACAGGCTTTCGTCAGCTTACAATCTGCCTTCACTTAGAGCCCAGGTAGGCGCCCTGTCGTGCCACCTTCTTTGGATTACTCATGTCATATCTAGATGGTTCTCGCCAGTTTTCAGATGTATTGTACTTTTTGTTTTTCATCAAACGTGCACAATACGTTTATTGTCATCGGAATGTTCTCATGTTTCCCAAGAACTCGGATTTGAAACCGTATTTCACATCAGAGTATGATATCATGAATACACTTGTCTTAATCGACACCTGATTTTCCGGGCGGTAATGGAAAAAACAAACACTGAAATCTAAAATGTCTCCCACCAAAAAAGACATGCGACCCATTTTTTTTTTGGTCGAGAACCACTGATTTGAAGCATATGACAGTCTCCTCTTGTGCTATTTAAGGGGTACCCTCGGTTTTTATTGCCTCCCTTCCAACCAAACCTGTGAAACGGAGGCCCCAAAATGTACTTCCACAAGGAGAGATTTTATGAAAAACACTTGTGGAAATATCCTGCCGCATTTCGAAAAATGTTGGCTCTTAAACGCATGGTCTTGTTCTGATAATCCTTAATTATTTATTTATTCATTTATTTCGCCTTTTTTGGGGGGTGGAAAGTACAAGGAGTGGAGAAGCACACATATTTAACTTTATCATTCTTTCCTAGTTGTATTACTGGACTCTCATTTTAGGTTCTAATTGGGCACAAATGTGGGTTTACACTTTGCACAATAGTTCTAAGTGCTAATATTTATGAATTATTGTCTGTAAACCGAATTTTGGAAATCTCTCTTTTGTAAACTTGCTTTTTTTATTAGAAATGGTACACGGAAACCATTTTACTTCCAAATTTGTAATATTTCTCAGTGAAACAGGATAAATCAATGAGAATAAATTTAAATGTGAACTTGATTTTATTCATTGGAGATTGAAGTGGTCTCTATATGAAAATTGTCAATGATTTAAACTCTTTCCCCGCAATTTTCTGGCAATCCGTGTTTTCACTGTTATATGGTAGGGGGCGCTATTACACATCTACAAAGAGTAGAGAATCTCCCGATCGAAACACAGATGAAGAAGAAGCAGAAACAAGCAACAGAAGAACTGCCAACCCGATCTCACTGCAATTTGTACGTATTTTACGAACTGGCTAATTCGTACAAATTCATATGACCTCACTCGTACGAATTCGAACGATTTTTGCTAAATCGTACATATTTTACGAGTTGCTCAATTCGTATGAATTCATATGAATGACCTACCCCTGACCCCGCCCCTAAACCTACCCATCACTGGGGTTTAGACAAATCGTACAAATTCGTACGAGTGAGGTCGCACGAATTCGTACGATTTTTGCTAAATCGTACATATTTTATGAGTTGCCCAATTCGTATGAATTCGTACGAATGACCTACCAATGACCCCGCCCCTAAACCTACCCATCACTGGGGTTTAGACAAATCGTACAAATTCGTACGAGTGAGGTTGTACGAATTCGTAAGATTTTTGTTAAATCGTACATATTTTACGAGTTGCTCAATTCGTATGAATTCGTATGAATGACCTACCCCTGACCCCACCCCTAAACCTACCCATCACTGGGGTTTAGTCAAATCGTACAAATTCATACGAGTGAGGTCGTACGAATTCGTACGATTTTTTCTAAATCGTACATATTTTACGAGTTGCCCAATTTGTATGAATTCGTACGAATGACCTACCCCTGACCCCACCCCTAAACCTACCCATCACTGGGGTTTAGACAAATCGTACAAATTCGTACGAGTGAGGTCGTACGAATTCGTACAACTTAGCCACCTTGTTCTCACTCATACGAATTGGTCGTGAGATAGGTTGGATGCCATTTCCAATACCTCTTCCTGGGTCGACATTGCATTAGGTAACGTTAGGCAGTTTTGATTTATAATGCTGTTTAATATCTGATGAATGCGCTATTTTACATGTGCGTAAGCAATGCTTCTTTTGCTTGTTTCTGCTGCTTCTTCGCCTGTGTTTTGATCCGGAGATTCTGTACTCTTTCAGAAGATGCGTAGTAGCGCCCCCCTACCGTTTAATAGCGAAAACACGGATTGCCGGAAAATTCCATCAGTGGCGGGGATAGAGTTAAGCAGTGTTTAAATAAGTATATTGTTGTAGGGTAAATGTTCCTCTAATTGAAGAATCATGTATACTGTATATATTGTAAATCTGGGGTCAGTGGTTCACCCTTGGAAAAACTCAATGGAAATTACATTGAATGTATTCAGTTTTGATATGAGAAGATAAAACCTTTGGTTATAAAAGGCAACTATAAAATATGTCAGAATCATAATTATTATACATGGAAAAAGAGGGTTGCTTGGAAAAATGAACATTTTAGGAAAACCCCAAACAACCAATAAACAAAGTGCAAGAGGACAATGACCTGGATCAACACATGCAAGCTATTATATTTCTGTCTTGTTTTTGCAATGCAAACATAGTTGAACATGTTTCTTTTTACTGTCTGCCATGAGTAATGGCAGAGGTGAAGGAAAGAACAATGTGGAAGGGACAAAAATCTCTCAGGTTTCATTACTAAATATCTTAGTTTGTGTTTCGAAGATGACGAAGAACGACATGAGTAAATGAAGATGATCATTTTTGGCCGAATCGTTCCTTTAATGCTTTGTCACCAATGGCGATCAGTTCATATTTAGTCTTTGTCCAGTGTTGAGAAGCTGTTGTTTCTGTGATGCTCTTACAGTGTCAGTGGAGGCCCTAAAGCTGTTGCTGATTCAGAAGCTAAAAGGAAATGATATCTATGCCAAATGATGTCAGGGTCACTTGGCAAAGAAACTATACGTGACGCGTATGCAGCCTTGTTTTCACCACAGAATTTTTTTTTTTTTTTTAAAGGTAATTGCGACTATATATCTTACAATAATGATTTTTATTCTCACTTTTGCAACTATACATCTCTTTACAACTCACATTTGCAACTATATCTCACAATTTCTTTCGCAAGTGTGAGTTTATATCTTGCAATTCAGACTTTATTTCTTGCAATTCCAAATTTGCAATTCGCAAGGCCAAATATTTTTCCTCAGAATTGTGAGTTTATGGGCCTGTTTAGACCTGGTCACTTCATGTGTTTTTACTGATTTGATAGCTATCTGATTTGTTAAAATGGTTCCATTTACACATAAATGTGTCTCCGCAAAACGATCATAAATCCGATCTTCGATTCTCGCGCTATATGCAAATTTAACAGAGTTCACGTCAATGAAAGCAACAGATATGAGCTGCATTTTATATATCATCAGCTAATTTCATGATCAAAGACCACAATATCCGATTCATATCAGAATAATTTCCACATGTGAAACCAACCTGAATCCATGTGCTTTTTTCCTGCTTACATGTTCGTGGGTCATATCCGATCTGAAAAAAAATTGTAATTGGGTCACTTGAAGCATGTAATGTAAATCCGTCCTACATTTCACAATTCTGACATTATTTCTCGCCATTGCGAGTTTATAACTCAACAAAGGGCAAGAGTTTGAGTCAGGACTACCTGTTTGTCCAAACAATGGCGGTCAGTTCGGAAAACTTTTAAAAAAAATGTTATAAATATTTTTATTATCATAGTTTGGTGATGCTAGAAATTATTCACAATGGGCCTCGCTCATAAAACAGGAGGATATGAAGGTTTGCGTAAATGTACATTTTCGGATTCATTAAAGTTCGTATTTTCAAAATGTTAGTTTCTACAAAATGTACAATTCTACACCTGGTCCCAGTCATTCGTAAATAGTGTCAAAACATTATAATGTTTTGTGTTCTTTTAGGCAAACTGATAACACAACATTTTCCTAGCTTTTCCTAGTTATTTAGTTAAATGTGAACATAAATTTCCCTAAACCCAACCTGAACCTTATATTACCAGTACTTTCGATGCAAGTACATTTGTAAGTATATTGTAAGTACACATACTGTAAAATAAAGTGTCACCAATATTCTTTGTTAGTCATATGGCCAATTGTGAATGTGCACCATCTGTACAAATGATTGGAATTCATTAACAAACACATTTAACTATCAAATCTTTACAAAGCATTTGAGAAAGTTTTCAGGAAGGTCCATTTTTTGCGCATATTACTCCGAATTTACTCATATTTATGAAAGTTTCATGAATGAGGCCCACTAACTGCAGATTTACAGTAAGTGTAAATGGAAGACGTTCAAGTCTCAAAGCCTCTTGCGTCACCGAAAAACTCAAATTTGCATGTATCTTCATGCTAATACCGCTTGTACCGCAAGAATTAGAAACAAAATTCTCACAGCATGCTCTCGCTTGCACAACAAACTCCTTTTAAGACTTTTTTTTGGATGTTCACCAAATTTAGCCACCAAATTAGATCATCAGAATATGGTATGTGTCATTGAGCATTCCTGAAGGTGTAAAAAATGATTGTAACTTTTGATTAGTCTCATTTGCGTACTTTTTACCTATTAATTAGGCTTTTTACCTATTACTATTTGATTGCCTGACCAAAGGGAGAACATTTTACACTTCCATTTGATGTTGTAGAAATTATGCACTTCATCTTTAACTACAAAATGGTTAAAATAATAAGATATTAAGTGGCTTATTGCACAATTTGAGCATAATTTAATAAACTTTGAGCATATTATTTAGCATAAAGTAACAAAACCTTGTCTTGCAAAGAATTAGACGGTATTGCCCAGCTGTTTTAGATTCACATGAATTATTAGCTACTAACCTCACCAATCGAGATTTTCATTTGTTATAGTCGTGATAAAGTCAGAAATGCATAGCAGTGTGAGTCCACTGAGCCAAAGGCCTATGTATAGTGGTTCGGCCTAATTAACATACCAAATTATTTGAATTGAATCTGTCACATAGCCTTTTAATGCAGAATTAAAGTTAATTATGTCCTCTTTTTAAATGCTTCTTTGGGGTGCAGTTGATCCTTAAAGAATTAAAACCATGTACCTGTAAAACATTGTACGTTTCAGGGCATGGTTTTAACAATGCTCCACATGAAAAGGGGAGTCCTCCGCAAGTTTCCAGCTCTGTGTGATTTTCCATCGGCGTTTCTCAAGGGCAGCTGTTTATGATGGTGTTTCCCAGTTATCCTGGAGAGCCGCCCGAACACTTGTTTTGTTTTGTTTCTTTGCTCGATGCTGGAAAGAAACCTTGTTGATGCGTCGTCTTGCTAAAGCACTCCCAGATGGAATGCAACTTTTATGAATATACTTTCCTCATTATTTCGAGCTTTACTTGTTTGGCATTGCGGCCATTGTTCTGTTCTTACGAGTGAAGAAAAAATGATTTATTGTTTTAAGATGTGGGAAAATGAACAACTTAGTACAGTTGGTTAGTCCGATATTTTATTAGAAGTTAATGACTGGGCTTCTAAAACAGCAATGGTGTGTTATATGGAGATAGATACAGTATACGCATATTGTATATGTATAATCGTCTTAAAGTCAACTTGTTTGTGTTGGCTTTCCTGTTTACCGTCTTAAAGTCAACACAAAATCGAAATCGAATTCAAATGAATGTGTAATTTTCAAATCAGATGTATTTAAGTGCTCATGATTTTAAAGGCGAGGTTACGTTACCGTTGTTTGGCCAATTTTTATTGGAAATATTTATAATTCTCAACAGGAATCGACGCGAGTGGGAATTTTGCATGAAGGCGAAATATTTCCCACCACAGATTTTGCATCCAATTGAGTTGGTCACCGTGTTGACCCGCCGAAAGCTGCTTGGTGTGAAAGTGTGTGAGTTGTGCTGCATACATCTCTACTCTAGTTGGCGCTGTTCTGCACATTTTTGCGGACGCAAGCCAGTATTTTCGACAGGAAGGTATGGGGAACATTTACCACATGAATCCACTTGATCGGGAATTTCTCGAAGAGGGCGAACGATTTCCCCTCGCAGATTTCGCTTCAGGTTCGGTTGGTCATGGGAATTCGCCATGTTGACCAACAGAAAGATGCTTGGTGTGAAGGTGACTTCAGTGTGAGCTGTGCTTCATACACTGTCTGAAATAAGGGTACAGTAGGAGTCCATTTCTGTCCCCCAAGGTACAATCTACACTAACGTACCCCAAAGGGCTTATTATTGGACCTCAAGGTACATATATGTACCTTTTTGAGGGTCAAAATGGTACATATATGTTCCCAAGCATTAAAAGGCCTATGCCAAGGGTACAAAAGCTGTACCCTTGAGGGTACAGCCCCAGTGACAAGCCATTGTACCCCTACAGGTACAATTATGTACTTTATTTTCTGAGAGTGTACATCACTACACTGTCGACACAGACAATAGACCTTTTTTGTCCACAAAAAAAAAAAAAAAAAATGTGAATACACCGAATAATGAACTGGCACTAAAGTATCTCCACTTAAATAAAGGAAAGCCCTCCACAAAATTAGGTGTTATAAACATGTAATTAACATGTTACAAATGTGTAATAATGCAGATCACCAGCAATAAACCTGTCGAAAGCAGTTTAACTATCTTTAGCTTAGTTCCTCGTGAGGTTCTCATCAAATTGTTGCTCTGTCATGACAATGCTGAGTATGCAATATCTGCTTGCATGTTATGAATTGTGCTCTTACCAACACAATCTCAAAGATTCGTATCTATTTAAAAGTTTGGCGAATTGGTGGCTAATTAGCAGGAATATGTACAATCTTTTTCTTTTTTCATACAATCTGCTTATGCCCCACCAACGGCTGTGTTTTGGGGTGGACCTTCAGGCTTAATTTTTTCTAAAAATCATACGATTTCACATGAAATCAGTGCATACTTATTGTGTTATGAATTGTGCTCTTATCAACACAATCTCATGGCAATTCATAACTATTTTAAAGTTTGGCGAATTGGTGTCTAATTCGCATGAATTCGTAAGCATAAAGCATATGTTAATCTTTGTTGATGTTAATTTCAACATTAACTAATACTTTATTAAAATCTTGTTAACATTAGTTAATGCACTGTGAACTAACATGAACAAACAATGAACAGCTGTATTTTTTATCAACTAACGTTAACAAAGATGAACAAATATAGCAACATATGCATTGCTCATGGTTAATTCATGTTAATTAGCTAATGTTAACTAATGAACCTTATTGTAAAGTGTTACCGCTTAGTTGTTTAAAAAAACCACACTTTTTGTACGAATTCATACGAAATCAGTCACGTTTTCTCTTGATATCGGGTTGATTCTGTCACATATGTGCGTAGTAGAGTATGTTTCAGGCCTCGCACAAGTGAAGTTAAACGTTTGCCCTTTTGAAGTCTGGCCGAGCAGGGACAGCGCGTCGTGGACGTGGAGCTCGGACACATGTAAACAGGTGATTAGCATCGCGGGAAACAAACAGAGATGGACTTGATGTGTGGATGCTGATCGGAAGATTGCTGGCATGTGGGGCCGATTGGTGAACAATAGGCCGAGTTGGGCTGTGAAGTAGATGATTGCTGACAGATGGAGCCCGAGCAGGAGAAGAAAGCAATCAGGTGGAAGCAGTGATATGGTAGCCATCAGGCGGATGTGAGAGAGGCATGATGTCAGGATGAGTCAGCGCCCCCCCCCCAGACAGACTGATGTCAGCGCTCCTTCAATGGGGGGGTTTGCCACGACCTCAAACAGCTCCCGACCGGTTTACTGATGACAACAACTGGTGCACAGAACTAACCACACGCTGCCAATTAGCACCCAAACACCAGCAGTACAGTGACTAACACGTCTACATCAAAACAATTCAAAACCAACTATTGTATTTTGCATGGAACAAATTTTCTTCTTTTTATACTCTGACATTCATTCAAACAGTTTAAAAAAGCACCTTTTCTCTGTAATGTTTCTGTAATGCTTATTATTATTATTATTCTATTACTTGGTAACACTTAAGGCCCTTTCACACCGGACGCGCAACGAAAAAGCGAATAGTTCGTGTGCGAATAGTTCGCGTCAAAACCATTCACATCAGCCGCGACGCGAATTTGCAACGTCTGTGACGTTCAGAGCTTCATCATTCAAAAACGTTCACGCCGACAGCTGAGAAAACATGGACACTTCATCATTATCATCCAGTGAAGACGAGCTTTTCATTTTCTTTAAAAGACAGAAAAGAAGCTTTTGGATGCACCCGATCTTAAAGAACAGAGAGTCTGAAGGGGAGTATGCTAATGTCCACTTTTAGTTTCCTTTTCCTCTCTCCTTTTTCTCACAGAGGTGTCCCTGAGGTTTTTCCACAGTTTTTTTGCGTCTTCAACTAAACACAGTGTGTTTTGTAATGTCAATACACATTACATGTAACACACTAGTAACAAGTTAAAATCATTCGACTAGAAACTGTAGATATCACACAAAGAATGTATAGTATACTAAAAGCAGCCCTAAATAGTCTCAGTACATTTGTGTTACATGTTCTAAGTAAACACCGTCTCTGTCTCTATCTTTGACGATAATAGTGTTAACTTTCTATCCCAAATGTAACGTTAGTTTAGCCTGCTAGCATACACAGCACAGGACTATACAACGGCTAAAACTATCACACAACATACTCACAGTCGTGATAACCGAGTTGGTTGGCAATGCTACGCCACACACTGTCTTTCAAATCGTTGTCCTTGTAGTATGTGATTGGCTAAAGGGCCTGTTTAGACTTTCTGTCGCCGAAAATAAATAAATAAATAAAAGTCGTTTTTTCGCCGCAGCACATTAGCGTTCAGTGTGGAAGCACTCATTACACAAACAGCTGATCAAAAAATAAAACCATTGCGTGAATTATTCGTGCGTCAAAATCACGTCCAGTGTGAAAAGACCTTTTTTTTAGTTTAATTTACCTTAACTGAACAGCTTCGGAGTCATTAGAATGGTTATATGACTTTTTTTCGGGTTGAATCGTGGCCGTCTCGCTTCCCCCTAGCGCCTGTGAGCGGAAAAAACACCCTTGCAACTTTGGGCCGGCGGGCCGCAGCGTCAGGAAGTATCGTGCGATGTAACGAATTGCTTTACGGCACTGCACACATAGGCCGTTTCTCAATATGCGTTCTTGTCTGTACTTGTGTTCTTGTGGACTTGTGAAACGTCATCAGTTGCTGCCCAAATACTGTTCCAATTCAAAGTTCACATCTAGCCAAGTCCAGTTCAAATCCCCGGATGTGTTCTTGATCGCCCCTTTTACCGAGGATGCATCGAGAGGTGACTTGTGCGGACTTGAGACAGCCAGGTATCCCAGAATGCATCTCACACCAACCAGCAAGCGTCAATAGCAGAGGAGAAACCCCGCGTAATTTAAAAATACTGCTGTTATTGTGTCACGAAATGTAGTTTTAAGAGTATTTCAGGCGAGAATGTAGTTGTTTAAAGCTCAAATCTTTGGTTTATTTATAAAGATAGCACCTATTTGAAAATTTGATCTGACGTTTTCGGAGTTGTGAGATCCAGGCAATCGGACGCTCGGCGCTCATGTACCCCGCTGAGAACAGCCTTTCCTCGGCTAGTGCTGCTGACGTTTGCCGCTGGCTCGGTTGTCTCTAGTCTAGTGGTTTAACATGAGATATAAATCGTCTTGTGTATATCTAACGGGCGATTTATTTATTTTATTTGTCTCATTAATCTATAATTTGTTCCCTGGCAAAACGTTTTGGCTGAGGGCAAAGTGAAGTTTCATAGCTTTATATGTCTATTTAACTTTAACGTTGTAGCCCAGAGAGCTGACTTATGTTTGACTGAATCGTTTGCTAGCTTCTTATACCTTTTAGGCTACTTATACTTTTATAATGGCTATTATTGATCATTAAAACTGACATTTAACAAAAAAGGTTATGTCATTTTATTTTATATATATAAAACATATAAAATATTTTATTGTTGCCTACATTCTCTTCACTGTATGTATATATAATAAAATAAAATGACACAACCCTGTCTCTTTTTGCTAAATGTCAGTTTTAATGATCAATATTATAATGTTTTTTATGTATCATATTTTTAAAATGAAAACAAAAAGAGTCGGGGTTGTGTTTTATATTTCGTGTTGTTATACATATATGCAGTGAAGATAATCAATTGCGTTGCCCCCTGAACCACATTTGTGTGGCCATTAATATGTTTAAGATTTTTTTAAATGAAAATGAAAAGAGGCAGAGTGGTGGTTTATAACATATTTTGTTTTATTGTAGCCTAAATATATATAAAGAGATAACCGGAGTAGCCAGAGCGAGTTGAGTGACGCTATCAAGTACGCCGCTGTTCCATTTGCAGAATTATCGGACTTGCGTCCTCCCGTCCTCGGGAGTTCGTTCTCCTGAGTCGAACTTGTCAAGTCCGAACTACCAAGGACTCAAGTCCGAAGTTTGCGTACTTAGTATTGAGAAACGGGCATTCATTTATATGCTAGCCTTCTATGTATCATACACACCTCAGTGGACATGGCTTCGTGCGTTCGCCGGCTTCTTTGAAAACAAATGCACATGACCAGAGTTAGAAGATGGGAGGGGGGGAGAGTCGCCAACGAGTTTTTACCACAGTGTTGTCAAATATCTATTCCGAAGCTGTAGGGGGAGCTCTATTGAGAAACCCGCGAGCAAAAACAGTGAAGAAATTGCCAAAACTGCATAGCACTGCTTTAAAGCTACAATATGTATTCTTTCGCCGCTAGGGGTCGCTGACCTCTTACAATAACAAAGGCGTAGGTTGATGACGCAGTGATAAGTGGAATGATGGAACTTGCTGTCATGCTGATGGATCTAATAATGTTTATGGATGAGTGAAAACATTTATGTTTTTAACATGACTGTGGTGTGAAGCAGGGCGCGAGTGCTAATGAGAGACAGATATCAGCGCCACACGCGAGTCCCGCGGATATAAAGAAATGAGGACGTTTCATTCTACCAAACTACCCGCAAGTGCTGAATTAATTAAACTTGTGAGGTAACGCAGCGCTGTTTCACTTGGTCTACACTATCACACTAAACTGCATTTGAGTGTGTTGAAAGTTATAATGTTATCCTATGTGTTAGCTTGTTAGCTATATGAGACTAGCAGTGAGCTAGATCAACATTAGAATAGCATACTGATCAAATTCTAACATTTCATCATGTTGAGCTATATAACATTGATTAGTTTTATGTACATTTGTTCACCTGTCTAATAAAGTACATGCAAGAGCGGCGTCTCTGTCAAGTCGAAGTTTGTCGCGGACGCTAGCTCTCGGCATCTCGAAAACGCCACGCCGATATTGATCTTCGTTTTAGCTCTCCTTTTGTCCCAAAGTCTGCTTGCCATGGTCCATAATGTTTGAACGAAACAACAACAGCGTGAGCACGCCGCTAGACGTAACGCAGTTGTCCACGTCTGTCGCCATGGTTACTATGGCAGTACGAGCGGAAACCAGGGATAACGCGGATATTACGTCATTGACAGGCGACAAGTGAACAGGGACGGGCACTTTTTAAAATTGCGAATTTCTCTGAATTTACTAATTCTTGGAAACATTAATGGAATTCCACAAATGAAAGAAATATCTAACACTGTGCAAGTGGTTTTTGGATATTTTGATACAAAATTCTTACATTTTGTACCTTTAATAAGATCCCATTAGTTAATGATAATGTGTTACCTACCAATTAGCAATTCATTTGTTACAGTATTTATTAATTGTAGTTACTAATAATTCAACTGTTCATTGTTAGTGCATGTTAGCACAGGTAAATAATTGAAACAGATTCAACTTTTTACTATAGTAATGTATTTGTAAATGTTGAAATTAACATTAGGACTAATAAATGCTTTAGAATAATTTTTCATTTTTAACGTTATCTAATTATTGTTACCTCTTATTTTTCACTGTATTACATAAAGTACTTGACAAATTATCTTTTTTTAAGATACATCAGCATAAATACTATAAATACTACTATATATATTTCACAATTTGTATTATGAAAGCCACAATGTCAAAAAATAAATATATAAAACCATTGGTCCTATATTGATTAATATACAATAGAGTACATTATACATGAATACACGTTAATATTAATATGGCAAAACATAATTTCTTATTTTATTATCAAATGGATTAGAACCGAGACATGTTCTTAACAGATTTTGAGATTTTATATTTAATTTTTTCAAAATATAATATTTCAATTTACATTACATTTTATTTAAATTACTGTATTGATACGATTTTCTGCATTACAATAAAATGTGTTTTATTGACCTGAAAATAATGTCAATGCAACTAATGTCCTAAAAATGCTTTTATTATTATTATTATTATTATTATTATTATTATTTTTATGGTGAAATATGCGTGTGACAATCATTAAGCTGCATGACTTCGCAAATTCCTTTTAAGTTTTTCAACAGCTTAAAGTTTTTCAACCATTTATTCCATGTGTCAACAAATTATCAAGCCCTACCGATACATTTACTTTGCCACACGTCTTCATCAGATCAAATCGCTCTAAAATGAAGCTTCAGCGTGGCCCGACCGAACACCTGGGATGTCACTGAACAGGGTCACGGCGAGCACTTCATCAGGACAGCTGTAATGATTTTACCACTTTGCTTTATTCCGGCAGTAACCATAACAGAGGCGGGAGCCATACAGCGGGCATTGGCTGTACAGTTACCAGGACAGGCCAGAGACCTCCCATCATTAAGGACCCGACATCGATCTTGTGCATTTAGACAGGGCCACCTAGATTTAGGCAAAGTTTGTGGTCACCATCCACAAAATGGTCACCATCCACTTTAAAATTGAAGATTGAACCTCCTTTGAATTTCTATAGCTGCTGTACAGTAGCAGTAGTGAAAAAAATTATACATGTCATGGGAAAATGGCTTCATTCTTGTGGGCATATGGTACTTTATTTAAGATGTTCAGCTAATTTTTATGAGCTATTCTGAGTTTCCTTCTGCCCGAGGTTATGATTAATTGGGTCAATGTCAAGTGGTGGGATGACGGTTTTAATATTACCAATGTTAATTCAGATTAATGCATGACGTTTTTAATATTACAAATGTTCATTCAGATTAATGCAAGTGCAAGATGTTGCAGCTGTCACTAGAGATTTTCCACTGAGGACTGAGTTTTTTGTCAGTTTCGTAGACTAACCAAGAAAAAAAAAAGAAAATTCCTCAGTCTGTAACTGAGCAACATAAAGGAAACAGGCAAAGCTCATTAGCAAAAACAGGCAGACAGCTATATAACATTACTCCCTCTAAGTCCATGTTTCATTCGTCAGTCTCCCGGTTTGGTTTGAAAAAGACGGCAGAATTATTTTCAATCTAACATTAATGATGTGCTTCTAAAAATAGCAGTCAAATTCATTTTTTAAAAAGTTGGAAAGGCAAATAAACGTGACTTCAGTCAGAGTCAAATGCATTAAAAGACAAGCAACGTTCAGAGGAATTTGGAGTGAAGCAGAAATGGATTCATAATGCTGATCATTTGAATGACTGTCCATCATAACCATTGGCTAAATTCATGAGTACACTATACGGTGCCTGATTGGATGCCCCATTGCTTTACCAGGTTTAAATCTTAATCATGAAAATGTTATAAATACATTTTAAAATGAGTATCTTTTAAATTACATATCACATTATGTTACTGAATGTAAAAATGATCAACTTCATAATCCCATTTGACTGGATGCAGACAGTTGCCGCGTTTCCATTACCCTTCAAATTGCGCAAATTGAAATTGCGAATTGAAAATACGCCCGATGGAAACTCGTCAATTTCGCAAAAACTCCCAGTGTGTATATGGTTAGAATGTCTCATTGTCTCAATGTCTCACTGACCTTGTTATTTGTACACGCTGTGACTATACAAATCACAACATGTAAATAGGAAAATGTTGGCGTTATTTTGTCACTTATTGGGAGCAGTATGCTAGCTGGAGCCGTTTACCTCCAGTCTTTGTGCTAAGCTAGGCTAGCGGTGGGTGCGTCAGACAGAGTTACGGCACGCACGGAGATGAGAAGAGTATGTATGGACTTATCTAACTCTGGGGGATACGGTGAATAAGCTAAAGTCCCAAAAGGTCGGCGTGTTCCTTTAACACCAAAGTCCCTTTCAGGCAAGTCATTACACTAGGCGGCCATCTTTGAAACACCTCACGAGCAGCTGTTCACCAAGCTTTAAATTAAATTGTATATTTGTAATCAACAATAAAATCAGACAACTGTCTCGTAAATTTTATTTCTAAATGATCATGACAAAAAATACCTGCATTGTTCAGTTATGTAGCCCCGCCCATTTCCAGCTCTGCGCTCGTTGTGTTGTCTTTCGGTTTGTATTTTCACAGCATGAAGGCAAGATCTTACGAAATTTATGAATGAACCGCTTGTTTTAAAATCTTCTCGGTCTAAAGACATTTGTTATGAAATCTGCTTCACACATTACAATGCTCATGATATCTTTCGTTAACTCTACAGTAAGTAAATCCACGTCACCAGCTGAATACTCTTCGACAGTGATGCCATAGAAATATACAGATCTACCGCAAAAACACAAAGTTGCAAAGGTGGCTGCGTGCTTGTTTCTCTTGAGCATGAGGTCTACAATGACTTTACCAATCAGCGATTGGCTCTTTTATTTAGAAGGCGGGACTTAAACTCCCATATTGCTGGTTGCATAGTAACCATCTTTGTACATCTAAAGTCTTTGTTTATCACCAAAGCGCTCTCCATTTAACCGTTACGCTGCCTCAGAAATCTCTCCAAAATCAGTTTCGTGAGGCACGAAAGGATTCTGCAGGGGTTAAAGGGTCTTGCATTTAGAGTTAACAAGGCCATATGCTACGTGCTGTAGCAAAAGTAGTAGGCTAGTATGCTATTTCTGTGGTTATCGACATTATGCTACAAATGCTGTCGATAGAGTTGAACTACTATTAACATTTGGTTAATAACCTCCCTATTGCATCTGCCTTTGGTGGTTTGCAGCCTTACAATTAATATGCTTTAAGTGTTAAGATATAATAAACAACAAGCAGACAAAGGAGAGTGAGTCAATAAAGACAATACGGCCCGATAGCTTGGATAACCCAGGTTTGCGTACCTTTAATCTGAGTATTTTAAGCCAATGAGCTCTTAGCGGTCGGTGCGCCACAGCTTCTGATCTTAAAAGGAAAGGAAATGTTAACCCAGACATTTCTAGACACGAAAAAATACAGGCCTTTCCAAATGTTTACATCTTATTTCTCATGTAGTAAGGAGCAGAAAAGGTGGAAAAACTGTCTAATATTTCAATGAAGTTGAAATCAGCTGGGTTTATTTTGAAGCAGTTCACTATTTTGGTAGCAATTTGCGCCGTTCGTTTCATAATGTTAGTTTTGGAGGGCTCGTTGTGAGAGCGCAGAGCTCTGCTAGATTAGCCATCTGCGCAGTGTAAACACAGACCTCTTCTGTTGTAAGAAAAGAACTGCAGCAATGAGGTCGACGCTATCGCGCTCACAACGAGCTAAATATTGTGCCGCTTAAGGGGGTTCGTTCATGTAAAAAAACGGCTATGATGAGACCAGTGACTCAGAATGTTAGCATCACAAAGATAAAGGTCACAGCTTTGAATGATGTTGTGTTTGCTTTAAAAGCCAGCCGTAATAGTGATGTTGTGGGAGTTAGCACATGGCTTGGGTGTGTGCTCTTTGAGAAAACCTGCGAGGGGTTTTTCCCCCTCAGAACATGCTGCGTTTATTGACGCAACTTTTTAGGTGGTCCGGTGGAAAGTGGAGAGCCTCTGCACGCTTGGGGTCTGCACAATGTTGTACTTTTTCCCCACTGCTAAAGGCTAATGTTATTTCTCTCTCTCTCTCTCTCTCTCTCTCTCTCTCTGCTGCCTGTTGCGTAGGTTTCATAAATTCAGACATCAAAGACAGATCAACCCTGATTTTCAAGATTCGCTAGTTTTGATTGAGGACTAACATTAATATTTGAAGATATGCATTCACTGCGACACTAAATACCTGATTTAAACGGCAGATACTTGAACTAATACAGCAACAATATTTTTAATTATTTATGAAAGGAATAGTTCTTGCAAAAATTCATCTTAAAATTTTACGGCAATAATATAATTTTGGTTTAAATATTACTGTTAAAATGTAAGAGTAAAAAAAAAAAAAAAAAAGTCTTCATAGAATTCATATTATTATTGTCATGGTTATGCTGCATATAAAGGCACGAAAGCTAAGATGAAAGGTTCACATAGTATTTAATAGCATCCACCAGGTAATCCAAATGAAGAAGAGGAAGCAAAACACAACCATTCACGAATTAATGAGACAGGACAAAGGTGAACTGAAAACACAGGACTTATGGTAGAGCTGTAATCGGGCCTTAAAAGTTCGGCCCGAGCCCGACAAGTACATTTTGATTGACAGCTTTTTAAAAGCCCGAACCCGTTTACAGCCCGACTGTCCAAAAGGCCGTCTATCAGCAGTGATAAGAGTGTCGGAGAATAGCGCGGACACGCGCTTCACATCGCGAGCCGGCGCACCACTCGGCGGAAAAGGGAGAGAAAGAAAAAAAGAGACTGCGCCGCACGCACACAGCACCTTTGTCTTTCGTAAAAAAAGGAGTAGGCCTAATTTATACATTTTTTAACATCATTTATTCATGACTAACGGAGGCTAGAGGCCACTTGGAAGTTGGAACAAAGAAATAAAATAAGTCCTCCAGAGACCAGCCTCCATTTCACCTCCTCAAGATCCATTTTCACGCTAATCCAAACACATCACCTGACCGCTCATTTACCACGCAACCCGAAGCGCGAGCCCGAGCCCGGCCCGAGCCCGTGTAAAATAATAGAAATTAAGACCGAACCCGACCAAACCCGTCGGGTCCCGTCGGGTTCGGGCAAAGATCTTCAGCTCTAATTATGGTGCGTTCAAGTCCTCCTGGGAAGTTCGTACGTACGAGGTGGGAAGTCGTGCTTATAACGGCATGTGCGTTCAAGTCACTTTCGTCGGAGCAAAATGGCGGAGTACTTTCTCTTAATTAATTACACAAAAATACAGTAAGGTTCTTAAACTCTTGTTCTAGAAAATGAAGAACAAAGAACCTGTGCATCAGGTGTACTTTGTATTTTTATGTTTTTAATTAATTTATGAAGCCACTGCCAACACATCGTTACATGTTGCATTGCTATATTATAATACTATCATATTCTGTGTTGGCGATTAGCTAACTGAGCTGTTAATAGAAAAGCCTGACAATATCACAGCTAAATACCTTTACGTATTGTGTATTCCGCCATGTTAATCACTGACACGCCCCCAACTCGTAAAGATCGGAGCTTAGAGAAAATCCGGAGCTCCCCACTGGTATTTACGACATTGTGGTGGCGTTCAAGTGCGTTCAACTCGTAAATACGATCTATACGAGATGACTTGAACGCACCATCAAATACACGGACAAACGCGGTGATTGACGCTAACACAGCTGACAGTCATGGCAAATCAAATTGGAAACCATGAGGACAAACTAGTGGTGGGAAATAGTGCAACTGAGGGCCTGTTAACATGAAAACGTTTTCAACTAAAAACGTAAAACTTTTTATGCGTTTTGGCTGTTCGTTTACACGACAACGGCGTTTTGGGAGCCTGAAAACGCAAACTTTTGAAAACGGTCTCTGTGTAAACAGCAAAATCATAAATCTCTGAAGACGATGATGTCATGCACATGCGTATTACGTGTTCAGTCTATAGTGTTTCATCGCCATCTACTGGCCTGGAGGCAGAATACAGCGTTTTTAGTCGTTTTCGCGGATCCGTGTGAACGGGGATCGTTTTGACAATGGTGTCGTCTGTACATGGAAAACTCAGAGGAAAAAACTTCTCCGTTTCAAGCATATCGTTGTTGGGTAAACGTACCCTTAAGCACTGTTTTCTTTTTCTTTTTCTTTTTCTTTTTTCTTTGTGGTCTACCTTTTTTAATTAAATTGCTTGTTCTATGTGTCGTGTATGACTACGTACAGTTGTACAGTATGTTCCTATTTATTCCTGTGTAGCCTCTTGGCCAGGTCATGTTTGTAAATGAGAAGTGATTCTTAAACAGTTTACCTGGATAAATAAAGGTTAAAAAATAAATTCAAAAATTAAAACCCAAACTGCAAGTTTTTGAAAACGGTCTCCGTGTAAACAGCAAATAACATGACGTCATCGTATCGTATGCGTATTACATGTTCAATCTATAGTGTTTCATCGCCATCTACTGGCCTGGCAGCATAACACAGGGTTTTTTGACGTTTTTCGCGGATCCGTGTGATTTGGGATCGTTTTGACAATGGTGTCGTCTGTACGTGGAAAACTCAAAGGAAAAACTTCTCCGTTTTAAGCATATTGTTTTCGTGTACCCACTACAAACAGGGTGATGGTGACAGTTTTCATATAACAAAATTTATATGCAACATCTGAGCAAGAAAATCTTCCTCTCGGTGTAAAAATTTGGTACAACTAATGTTGATTGAACTAGCCTGATAAATCAGCCATAGACATTACACAACGCTAACAGCAGCTCTTTTGGCTCGGAAAAGTAAAGCTAGTAAAGTGTGAATGCCCTTGCACTCGTGATCTCTTCTGAAAGGAACACAACATTCAAGTTTGAAAACTAGTGATCCACATGTGGCCGAATCTAGGACCACGCTAGTAGCAGCCAATCAAAAAAGATAAGACAAAACCAATAAGAACGGCGCTGCCAAAAGGGCCATAACTCTCTCATGCAACATGATATGCGGCGTCTGACTGTAAAATCTTTTCATTTCCTCCCCCCATTCAGGGCGCTTTGAAGTCAGCATTTTAAAGCAGTAAGGGAAGTGCTGGATTGGAACATTTAAGCCCATTTGATGCCAGTACTTCCAATACTGTGCTTTGCGTCTTACGTAATTACTTAATGCAACAATGTCTAAACGGGTCAAATTTATAAAAAGACCATACAAAGCAATAAAACGTTCACTAGATATCTGCAATGGTGGCTCTTGCTAAATATACTGACCTACCTTGCTGTATAGTCGTCAACTCGCAAGGGTTTCTATAGAATTTTACATTAGCATATCGCTAAGCTAACAATACAATACACACCACACACAACTTTTGGGCAAAATAGTCCCTTTTAATTATCCTGAGCTATCAGGTAAGTTTGAATTCAGGTTGATTGGGACACTTTTTTCCATATGAATTCATATAATAACTACTATTTTTTTATCATTTCTCTTACTTTGTCTGCCATCTTGGATGGATTTTGAGTTTGGTGCAATGCATTCTGGGAATGCCTTCTCAAAAGATTTTAATAGGCATCATAATTATGCTGCTAACCTTTTGGTATAGTCCACAGTTCGTGAGCACACTAAAATGACTGTCTACTTAGGGATCTCAATAGATTTAGTAACAGAGACTGTGTTTATCATACACTTAAATGGCGTCCTTAAATTACACCCTACACCTACATATTATGTGAGGTTAGGGATCAAAGCTCCAATTATACAAGTTTCAATGGATAAATAGGAGGAATGTTTTTCCATAATTGTTTGGTAATATTTGGTGATATTTTTAATAAATTACTGCTTGCAAGTGGCACAAACCCACTGACATAATCCATAATCTATTCACACTTATACAATCAGACTGAGGTGTCTAAACAGGATAGTGTTGGGATCTGGAATGTATCTCAGTATTAAAAAAGAAGTTTCAGTAGAACAAAACCCATGGGCAGGACCATCATGTTTGTTGGGGATAAATTGTCCATGTATGCAAAGCCATTCATTCAATAACCCTCTCACACCTAATCTTTGCAGTATTGTATCCTGGAAAGCCATTAGTAAAACAGCATGAAACTAGTCCATACAGTTTTTGCTCTTTCATGTTTTTCAATGACTTGCATGCACGCAATGAACACCCATTCTTTATTCAGTTATTTTGTTAATGACTTTACAACAGCACAATCTTTTGGCTAGAGATTTCATCCTAAAATATAGCAATATTGCAATCATACTGTAAATAAATCTGCAACATACAAACTTATCAACTGTTTATACCCAACTGATTCACTACTGGTAAAATAGGGATGTGCTTGTATCGTCATTATATAAGAAATACAGTAATGCAAGAGTTGACTAGTCAGAATCAAGTCTGTTCTAGAAGAAAATTCCTTCGTTATATAAATGTAATAAAATATTCAAAAACCACTTGCACAGGGTGATATATTTCATGCAGTTGTTTGCTTACATTATCCCAAGGATTTGTAAATCCAGAGAAATTCCGGTTTTAAATCATGGCTCGTCCCTTGTCATTGCCGCATGTCAATGACGTAATATCCGCGTTATCCTCGGTTTCTGCTTGTAGAAACCATAGATATAATCCATAGATGCCTCATTAGCAGCCGGGATAGACAGAAGATGCAAATGTAAATGTAGATTGAATGAGGCAAGCAGGCTTTGGGACAAACGGAGAAACAAAACAAGTATCAATATCGGCGTAACTTGGACTTGATCTGTCGACAGAGACTCCGCTCTCGCATATGTTTTAGGTAAGCAAATATATATTATTAATAAAGTTATATTGCACTTTGTTTGTACTTCAGTAACGCTTTTTATCAAGTCTGGTAAAAACGACATCTCCCATTCTTCCACTCTCCTTCGTCTTTGTTATTGTTTTGAAAATGCGACCTCTGGCGGCGAAAAAATTACAGATTGTACTTTTAAGTACATCTTCATATTACAAACGTACTTTTAACACTTAAGGGGGCTTTGAAGTACACTACAATTGCACATTCAATGCAATTAAGGTCACTTCTTTTCAAAGTCAAACAAAGACTAATTAGACTAGCCCCATTCTGACAAGTTCCCTGATCAAAGTCAGCGGTCTACGTGACGCAGTTGAGGGTTTTAATTGAGGTCAGATCCAGTACACTCCGCTCTTTCTGTCCAAGCTGCAGGTGGATGGCTCTAGGCAGCCATTTTGAAGGCAACATGGCAAGTTGTCACGGCGTCATGGCAGACGCGCATCAAGACCACAGTGTGCAAGTAAGCCGAGTATCAATATTCAGCACTCTCAGCCATTCCCGCCAGATCAGATATTGCTCCAAAGAAAACTTGACATGAAAAACGGGAACACTTGTCTCATGTTCTAAGGAAATAATGGAACAAAGCAATGGATGGATGCATAAAAAAAACGGCCAGTAAATGGATGTATCCACTAACACTGTGTGGGAATTTTACTGGGAAGAACTAATAAGCAAGGACATTAGAAACAGAGAAAAACAAAGGGTAAGATCTGCTCAGATTTCAGAGCTGTTCTTCAGAGAACAGGTGCTCAAAGGAAGCTTTAATCTTATATCAAACCTTTCCAAATAAACTGTCTGAGTCGCTTTCAGCTCAATGGGAGCTGATAAAGTAACGTTCCAGTGATGTAACTGGCCTGCGCCGTGTGCCAAATCAGGATATATAACAGTCTCAGTGAGTTCTGAGAAAATATGTCTCACAACTTGAAACTTCATTGAACTGATTGAACACGTAATAAAAAAGATTTAGTCTTTATTTGATCAGAATTAGATGTGGGACAATCCATTTATCAATGGATAGCTTTAGAGTTTGCTGTCCTCAGATCATAACTCAATGTTTCACATAGATTAAAATATTAGTATGGCTGTAGAAAAGGAGAATACAACAAGAATGACATTTAATACCAATACTGAACCGCCTCATTATTTAGAATTTAATGCAGTAATATTCATATATTGTGAACTTGACATTTTGAGATGAATGAAATCTGCATTTTTATTCTAATGTAGTTATAAAGCAACACAAATATTTGTGTCACCCGGATCCCAAATGATGTTCGCCCCATTATATATTATTATTTTTTTCCATTTTTTTCCCCAATGTTACACAATTTGGACTGATTAGGTCATAATCAGGTATCTTTAAGGTCACGTTTCCTCCCCCCAAAAAAACCCATTTGATTTTCTACATAGATCATATATCTTGGCCAGTTTTTCATATTAATAATGCATGTCAATAATTCATTTCCTATTTCATATTTTGATTTCGACATTGCAATTACGTCCCTTTCTGTGGTGCCGCTATCGTAATACTTCAGTTCCTGTGAAATGAGATTTCTTGCCAGATGTGGTTTTATCCGGGTTTATGTTTTAGCACGTATAACTTTTCTATAAGCTCTTATTAAACTGGAGCATGTTTTCAGAATTTACCAATTCCGATGTCAAAAAAATAGGTTTTAAAACGAAAGGTTGGCATGAGCTCAGATGAACCTCAGCAATATCTGATCATGTTGATTTTTAGGGAGGACCTGCTAATAAAGCATAAACCTTGCTTGTGCAATAATATTGTCGTTGTCGCGTTCAATTGATACTTGATGCTTTATTTCACACGTTATTTCATCTTGCCAGCAAAATATCTAATTTCGTGTTATAGAAAACAGAGGGTTAGAACAACATGAAGGAATTCTCACATTATTTCAGACTCATTTACAAATATTGTCTTGAATATTTGGACTTTCACTGTAGACACATCACTGGCATCTGTAATCTCCGAGATTATACAGGCCTTTAATAACCACGTCACTTTCCGCTAACACATTAGCAATTGCGATGACGTTTCTCCTTTCCCACGCACCTGAGACAGACCAAACCCGCGCAGGTACTCGCTTGACAAGAAGCAGCCCGTCCAGGAGCGTTAACTCCAGAGAAACTGTGATTATTATTTGTATGTTTTGCCTCCTTATTGGTACGGTGTGAGGTCTTTGAAATGCTCTTTGTCATTATGCATGCTTGAAGTCCACTTGTTTTAGAGACGGACGGAAACGCCAAGCTCGATTTTTCTCTGGATAAAGCAACCTAAAGCATGCGACGCCTGAATATAAACACCCCCAAACAAACACAGTGAGAAGTGATGCCAGTGCAAATGCTACTCTGCTTTTGATTTAAACTTGCCACAAGACAGATCTACTTGGTCTTTTCTTATGCAGCACATCACAGTTAAAGATTTAGACAGTGAAAACACAATGCAATGTGGAAAACATGCTCCTAAAAAACAAAACAAAAAAAAAACATTCGTCAATTTAGCATTCTTGCGTTGGCTACATGGCTCTTTGGAGAGAATACATACACTGTAATGTATGTTCTTCAAATAAACATACTGGTTTTATGTGTCAGACATTAGCATACACGCATATATGTGCGTGTATGTTTTTCTCTTCGGAACTTTTGATCTATCAGAGCCGTGTTTGCTAGCATGAGATTGCTAGCATGTGGCATTTTGTTTTTCACCCCTGGCACTTTTAATGCTTTTTTTGCATAGATTCAAATGTCACATCAAACGTCAGTGACATCAAACGTTATTGTTCTGCACGTTTTCTTGTCTGTCGTTGATGGATCTTGACGTGCCAGATTTGAATGTACACAAACGCAAAGCTCTATAGCCCAATATCATGAGCACATTTTGGAAGAGTTCCCTATATCACTGAATCAGACGCACTGGGTTTCATTTGTTTTTAATCGTGGGTTTAATTTAGCGATGAGCATTTTGGTAATTTTGTCTACTACATAAACCAACAGGGTTTACATACATTTGTCATTTTAGTATTATTTATATAATATTATAGTATTTATTAATATGATCAATTAACTTTTATTTTAATAATTTTCGTTTTCAAGCAAAACAAAAAAAGAGTGGCACATAGGCTACGTTTGCACATAAACGGACATTTCACCCTCTCCGTATTCAGAAAAGTGTTCGTTTACACAAACGCGTGTATATGCCGTCAGGAGCATGCCAAACCTGTAGGTGGCAGTGTAACGAGAAGCTCAAGCCCATGTTAGCCAATCAGAATCCCGAAAATATAGGTCGCACCTTTGACGCAGTGCAAGTTCTGTCGCATACTGTGACGTCGGCTGCCTAAAACTCAGTTTTTCTCAGTTTACATGCAAACGTCGTGCAAACAGAGTTTTCCAAAATCTCCACTCTGGCCGGAGTTTTTAGAAAGAATCGTTTTCGGAGGCGAATTCTCCGTTTGCGTGTAAACGAGGGGCACAACCGAAGGGAAATGTCTCAGTTTTTCAAAATAACCATGTACGTGTAAACGGGACCATAATTGGCCTCCTTAGGCTACGTCTACATTAATCCGGATACATTTGAAAACGGCGTTTTCGTTTATAAACGCTCTCCGTCCACACTAGCGTTTTCAGGCGTTTTCACCTTTACTGCGCATGTGTAAAAACCCCACAAAAGATCACTGATATGATTCAGATGGAAAAAATAATGAAGTTATCGCGCAATTCTTCTGACAGGATAGTTTTATTTAGTAAAATATCTCACCATTCCCTGATGCGGTCCAGGTCGCACGCAGTCACCATATGTTTGGTCTTAAACGCGACTGCTCTCATGTATTACCGCAGGACAGCAAATGTGAGTAAATTCTGTCATCTTTGCAGGACCGTGATATGAAGAGTGTGCAATGTAGAATATTTTTAGCAACAGTGTGAAAGTGAATAGCACATAACAGGCACAATACTGGTATAAACATCAATATCTATTGGTACAATATGCGTCACATGACTAAATTTACGTCATCGTTTTTAAATACCACCGGTCTCACAGTCCGCACTACAACGTGAACACGGCGTTTTCAAATGTATCCACTTTGGAGTGCGTTTTCAAAAAGCTTCGTTTTCATTAATAAAAACGCCGTCTCAGTGTGGACGGAAGGCCAAAACGGAGAGAAAAATATAAGTTTTTAAAACGAAAACGTATTAGTGTGGACATGGCCTTAGGCCCCGTTTACACGTACATGGTTATTTTGAAAAACTGAGACATTTCCCTTCGTTTGTGCCCCTCGTTTACACGCAAACGGAGAATTCGCCTCTGAAACCGATTCTTTCTAAAAACTCCGTCCAGAGTGGAGATTTTGGTTTGCACGTTTGCATGTAAACTGAGAAAAACTGAGTTTTAGGCAGCCGACGTCACAGTATGTGACAGAACTTGCACTGCGTCAAAGGTGCGACCTATATTTTCGGGATTCTGATTGGCTAACATGGGCTTGAGCTTCTCATTACACTGCCACCTACAGGTTTGGCACGCTCTTGACGGCATATACACGCGTAAACGAACACTTTTATGAAAACGGAGAGGGTGAAATGTCCGTTTATGAAAATAACCGGCCGCGTGTAAACTTAGCCTTAAGAGTGCTTGGTTTAGTTCTTATAACAGGAACTGTTGATGTAACTGGACCAATCAGAATCTCCATTGACTAACTGTAGGCCACACCCACCTGGATGCAGACTTACACACAGCTGAGGCACAGCAACAAGCACTTTCATGAAAACACAAGAATGCAGAACCCTTTCAGATGCAAAATGAATCACGCAAGGTGATTTACTAAGGTTTGCGCTTGTCAATTTACTGGTATTTGCGGCATTATTTTCTTCACCACCAAAAAAAGCATATCTTAAACCAGACGCTAGTTTGAGCTGCTCTTGGTAGATTGCGTTGGTCATTATGAAAATGATCCGGCTGTGTCTGTTTTCTCTACTTTGTCTTACGCAGAACTTTCCACTCCCATCAGCGTTTTTAGGAATTTGCCCTCTCACGCTAATCTGCCCTGTTTAGTCAATCTGCCCCATAAAGTTCTGCAATTATTTCTCTAAAGACCCGTTCACACCAAGAATGATAACTATAATGATAAGTTCTGTCGCCTGTCGCTTTAAATCCTCATGCTTTGTAAAGTCGGGTGGATTCTGATTGGCTGTCAATGTTTTCATTGTTCATCAGCTGGAAAAAAATCGTTGTGATTCCAATGATATCGTTCCTATGTGCCGTTATCGTTATAGTTGTGCTGTGGACGATCTTAAAACCATATCTATATGGTTATTTCATTATCATACATATATCTACATCATTATAATATCATTATATTGGTGTGAATGGGCCTTAACCCTGGTTTGATCAACAAGAAACATGCATAAATTACAATCTCATGACAGTGTGTAACTATTGTACGGTTTGGCAAATTTATGAATTTGTATAAATTCGCACGATCTCATTTGTACGTTTTTGTACAATCTGCTTACGTCCCACTAGGGTTAGATTGAAGGGTGCATGATGATGCATACAGCGTACTTTATTACAAATCATACATTTTCCAAACAAATCACATTGTGTGAATTTGTTTGAAATTGCAACTTTGTGAACTCATGTTTCACAATGCAACTTTTGTGTAATTACTAGGCTATATTTCTTTCACCTGCAACTTTATATCTGTTACATTCACTTTATTTAAAGACTAACTCAAAACTTAAAAAAACAGGATTACAAGAACAGGACAACCAACGACATGTAACGTTAAGAACTGACAAAGAACAAGACAGAACACGGGGTTTAAAGACAGAACTGAAGCGCAAATTAACAAGACACTCCTGAACTGAACTAACAATCAATCAAACACCATAGAAACTTTATATATCAGAATGTGATATTCAAACTTTATCTCACAATTTCCTGTTTTAATTTTGACTCTAGGGTGGACATGGGCTTCTATAGTTCACTGCTTTGGATAAAAGTGTCTAAGAATTAAACATATATTAAAACAGAATGGATGAGAGTATCCACTTTAATCACTTTAATTCATAGAGAATCTGGCATTTGTCACAAGGAATTATGGTTTACATAAAATTGTCACAATGCATTAACTCATTATTTCTTTTAGATTTTGTTGTTGTTGTTGTTGTTGTGGCGGCTGACTAATGCTGTAAATGAGACACAAATTACACTGCTACTGTATGACAACATTCAATTACAAAGTTCCTGAAGATGACATCCCCGCAAGTCACTTGATTTAATGACAAAGGCGTTCAGATGTGTGTATTAATCAGAACTGCCCTATGATGTGATGTGGTTCGTTCTCCCAGAGTTTCCAGGATGCATAACCACCGCCTGTACGTTTTATCAACTTCCTGACCTCAAATCCTTTGCAAACATCCTCTCATGAGCAACTAAGGATCAGCGCTTTGGGGGAAATGCCCAACATTACACCCTGGATCTGTCTGACCCACAAAAGCCCTGAAACATGGTAATATCCTTGACTTAACATGAGCTTGATACACTTCATCCAAGTGAAATGCCACACCTGAACTAAATTATCCAGGACTTTCATAAATAGTCCTCTAATATCCATTTCCCTACGATGCCTAAGTTGTCCCTGTTCCATGCATTTCCACGAAAGAGAAAAATAATTGGCCCCTTAAACTATTTACTGTAATGTCTTGGCTTAATTTATTGATGTTATGCAATTTAACAAGTCATGCCTTTAAAAAAAATATGATTACATTTATAATTAGTGTGTGGATAATTCAGATATATAATTTAAATTACATTTTAATACAATTATTTTAATAATAAATGTTGATTCATAAATTATAAAATACCCTGTGCCTATTATAAAATGTTTATTATTATTAAAAAAAAGAATAAAATGTTATTTTAATTTATATTTAAGAATAACTTTTATAATTGTTTAAAATTATATTAAAATTAAAATGTGTAAGTTGTGCATAATTATTTTTTTTTAATTCCCAAAATATCACAAATAACTCCCCATCAAAAATCAAAGGCAGCCCACGATGGCATAAAGGTACTGAATTACATTTGCTAAATTCACATTTATCAGATGTTTTTATCCAAAGCAACTTACAGTATATTGCATTCAATTAAATTCATGCATTCCTGGAAACCAAACCCATGATCTCAGTGATGTTAACACCTTGTTTTACTGTTTGAGCTACAGGATTTCCCATAAAAGTCTGAGTATCCATGATTCATTTGTTTGTTGACAGTTTACATAGTAATATAGTAGATTATGTTATTCAGTCAATGAAAACGTGGGCTGGATATAATAAGAGGTCAGCAGATGCCGTGGCCTCTCTCAACATTTCACTGGAAAAAGGTTATAGTAATCTGTCATGTGCAGTTGTGTTTTTAAATGAGGCTGCAGAGTCCTCAAATTAATGTTCTAGTTACACTTAAAGTTGACACATTTTCCATGTTAAAGTAACCATGAAATCAAAATGGACAATTCTTGTTTTTGTTTTATGGAATATTGCAGTGTTTATTATAAATGATGTATCCGTGCACATCATTATTTTTTGTTCATGTCTTCAATCAAAATAACTCCCTCACTTATCTCTTCTCTGATGTCATGTTTGACGTGAGACTCACATGAGATCCAATAGCAAACCACAACCCTCCAATCAATTCCCCATGGACAAAATGAAGCCATTCCGTCACAATACGGAAGAAAAGATTTTTGCAACTTCCATCTCATGCTGACTTTAAATAAATAAAAATCACTTACACTTTCAAAAAAACAACAACAAAAACGGAGGGAATGAGACGCTGTGTCAGAATATTGACGCTGTGGGAACGCTTCTGAATGATTGTGTCTGAAGAACATGTGGAATCACTCCAATCCACTCCAAGACGGCGAACCGTGGAAGCTGTAAAGGACTCCCGGACCAAACATCATCAGCTTCTGATTGGCTGAAGTAAGTCCCTCACAGGAATAACCCTTCTCAGGGAACCAGGGTTTTACTCAGTAATGAGACATTTCCTTTTGAGGGAACTAAACACTGCATCAGAATGTTGACGTTATGGGAACTACTTCATATTAAACAAATCCCTGTCCCAGTATGAATCATGGCAAGCACCACTTAGGAAATAGGCACTTGAGATCCTGGCATGGAATCCAAATCCAGGTTGCAGAATCTGATAAATATGTGAGGAGAGGCACACGCTTCCTAGAGGAAACCCTGACAAAAAAGCATTAGAGGCAGCCATACTTCTCGTAGAATGGTCTTTCATGACTAGTGGCGAAGGAAATCAGAGGTGTATATGGACCAGTATATTTCTGTATACCAGTGGTTCCCAAACCTGTCCTGAAAGCACCCCAACACTGCACATTTTCTTTGCAATGAGCTGATGAGTTGAATCAGGTGTGTTTGATTAGGGAGACAAAGAAAACGTGCAGTGTTGGGGTGCCTTCAGGACAGGTTTGGGAACCACTGCTGTATACACATTATTTAATTGGTAAACTTGAAATTTATCCCACCTTAAATCCTTACAGCAAAGTGAGACTACCAATGTGTTGCCTGAATGGACAGGGACATGGTAGCCTCTGAGATCTGAGAGGAAGTATCTCAGTTCTAGAAATATAACCATCTCCAGGTAGTTTATGTGCCATGAAAGATAATGACCTTTCCACAAACCCTGAATTGAACATCCATCCAGAACCACTCCCCATCCAGTGAGGGAAGCGTCTGTTGTAGGTATTTTGAGACGACAAGGCACCACCAGCACGGGACCCTTGGACAAGAACCAAGGCTTCTTCCACATCACTAAGGTACAAAGGCATCTGTGTGTAACCCAGGTGACATGAAATGAGTTTCCTGTCATATATATATATATATACGACCCAACAATCCAGATAGAATCAGCAATAGAGTTAAAAGGTTTAACCAGCAACCCACGTCAAACTGCATCTCAAATGCCACAGAGTTCAAACGAGTGCAAACTCCAAATGTACAGATGTGTCAATATAATTAAGTCAGTCGTCAATATAATTAAGCACATGAATGCCCTGAAATCACAAGGGAGCAAGAGTTGCATCCAAGCACTTCATGAAGGTGTAGGGAGACAAGCCTAGGCCGATAGAAAGAACCCAATACTGCTACACCGAAAGCAAACCTAAGGAACTTCAAGAGGCAGACTATTCCAAAGCCTCGGACCCGCAACAGCAAAGGCCTGATCACCTTTTCACTTTAAATGAGATCGAGGGACAGAAAACAATGACCTATTATTTGATCTTAAAGACCTAGGTGCTTGATGAAGAGCAATAAGCTCAGATACATAAGCTCTATCCCATGCACTGCTTTAAAAACATACAGCAGAGTTTTATATTTTGTCCTGAAATCCACTGGTAGCCACCTGAGAGAAGCTAAAACAGGAGAAATGTGATGACTTTTCTTAGCGCCCACCAGCAGCCATGCCGTCGCATTCTGAACTAATTGCAAGCGTGATATAGTGGTCTGACAGGACCCCACATACAAAACATTGCAATAGTCAAGGTGGGACAGAACAAAGGCATTGATAACCTTTTCTCAACAGAATAGGCTTTAAACGTGCAATAGTCCTAATCTGGAAAACGCAACGCTTAACCACGGCATTAATCTGCTTATCAAATTTCAGCTCTGGGTCAAACACAACACCAACATTTTTTACTTGGTCATGGCAACAGTCTGAGCATGTGCCAAAATATGTTGCAATATCGAAGCATCCTCTGGCAGGGCCAAAAATCATAATCTCAGTTTTACTTTGGTTCAGTTAAACCAAATTATGGGTCATCCAGCTCTTCACCTCCTCCAGACATGCCAACAGTGAGTTAGAACCACAATTATCTGCGGATTTCAAAGGGAGATAAATGTGTGTATCGTTGGCGTACAAATGGTAAGACATGCCATATCTTTTAAAAATCGAACCCAGGGGAAACATGTACAAATAAAATAAAATTGGGCCAATAACAGAACCCTGAGGAACCCCACAAGTGACAGGCACTGTTGTTGAAACAAAGTTACCATACTTCACTGAGAATGCTCTATCAGTAAGATAAGACTTGAACCACTTTAAAACTGTCCCACGTATTCCAACCAATTGGGATAACCGCTTTATGAGAATCACATGGTCTATTGTATCAAAAGCCGTGCTCAAATCCAATAAAATCAGAGCTGGAGCATTACCTGCATCTCAGATAAAACAAAGGTCATTAACAACTCTCAAGAGTGCAGATTATGTACTATAACCTGCCCTACAACCGGACTGAAATTTATCTAAGATCTCATGTTTACTTAAAAATGACATCATCTGTGCATAAACCACCTTCTCTAAAATCTTTGATAGGCATGGAAGTTTTGAGATGGGCCGGTAATTCTTTAATTCAAATGGGTCTAAGTTATGTTTCTTAAAGGGATACTCCACTTTTTTCGGAAATATGCTCATTTTACAACTCCCCCAGAGTTAAACAGTTGAGTTTTACCGTTTTAGAATCCATTCAGCCGAACTCCGGGTCTGACGGTACCACTTTTAGCATAGCTTAGCATAGATCATTGATTCAGACGAGTCCAGTAGCATTTCTTTCAAAATGACCAAAGAGTTTCAATATTTTTCCTATTTAAAACTTGACTCTTCTGTAGTTAAACCGTGTACTAAGATCGACGGAAAATGAAAAGTTGCGATTTTCTAAGCTTATATGGCTAGGAACTACTCTCATTCCGGCATAATAATCAAGGAACTGTGCGGCCGTACCATGGGTGCAGCAGGCGTAGTGATATGACGCAGCGCCTAAAAATAGTCCCCAGCTCGGTAACTTCTTCCAACGTGACCGGGACTAAGTTTGTCTAACCTATTAGACCTATTTTCAGGCGCTGCGTCATATCACTACGCCTGCTGCACCCATGGTACGGCCGCACAGTTCCTTGATTATTACGCCGGAATGAGAGTAGTTCCTAGCCATATAGGCTTAGAAAATCGCAACTTTTCATTTTCCGTCGATCTTAGTACACGGTTTAACTACAGAAGAGTCAAGTTTTAAATAGGAAAAATATTGAAACTCTTTGGTCATTTTGAAAGAAATGCTACTGGACTCGTCTGAATCAATGATCTATGCTAAGCTATGCTAAAAGTGGTACCGTCAGACCCGGAGTTCGGCTGAATGGATTCTAAAACGGTAAAACTCAACTGTTTAACTCTGGGGGAGTTGTAAAATGAGCATATTTCCGAAAAAAGTGGAGAATCCCTTTAAGAAGCGGCTGAATAACCACTTGTTTGTGGGCCGTAGGAACAATCCCATTATGAAGACTGCTGTTAATAATAGAGGCAATACTTGGCCCAACAACATCCACCAATTCCTTGAGAAGGCGTAAAGGAGCCACATTACAATCATCAGATGTAGGCTTCAAACGAATAATGATGTTCTTAACTTGCGCCACTGACACCTGCTCAAAGAGGTCAAAACTCTTGACACTAGCTGTCAACAACACAGTCTCAACCAGCAATAAAGGAAGACTAGATCTAATCTTCACCACTTTTTCCATAAAGAATGTTTGAAACATTTCACATGTTTCCAACGAGGGAGTCAAAGCAGAACAGCCAATTGGTTTTAGAAGTCTATTAATCGTTGCGAAAAGGACTGTAGGGGCATTACATTTCTGTGCAATGACACTGGAGAAATAATTGTTCCTCGCAGTTCTCACAGCAGCCTGATAGTCTGAAAAACACTGCCTCATAATTTGAAGAGAAACCTGTAGCTTATCCTTTCTCCATTTTCGTTCAGCCTTTCTGCATTCTTGCCTGAAAGAACGAGTATAATTATTAAGCCACGGTATTGAATTAAGCTTTGGTTTCCTAACCTTATATGGGGCCACTACATCCAAAATATCTGAGCAAATAGAATTAAACAGTATCAACAGCTCATCTGGGCCCACAGAAAGAGAAGGAGGCTCAATCACATTTACAAATGAAGAGGAGATATATACCTCAGAAAATTCTACAGCTGTTGATGACGTAATAATGAGACGAGAACAAATCACATCTGTCTGAGGCAAAATTGGTTTGCATGGCATAAAAGCATTAAAAATAACAGGCATATGATCAGACAAAACATCATTACAAACATCAATATTACAAATCGGAAGGCCCAGAGACAAGACCAAATCCAAAATATAGCCTTGTTCATGGGTAGGACTTGAAACAGACTGCATGAAATTAAAAGAGTCCACCTATTGTAAAAACTCAGAAACCATAGGCTTATTCAGACAGCACACATGAATATTAAAATCCCCAAGAATTAAAATATTATCACAACATGACACAATATGAGATAAAAACTCTGAAAACTGCTGAATAAAATTCTTGTTGTACCTCGGTGGTCCCTATATACCAGAACACACAAAACAGCGTTCCAAGCATCACACATCATAACTTGGGCCTCAAAGCTCTGATAATTCACCGTTGACAAAAGACGGCATTTAAATTTTTTTATTTTATTTTTATTTAACCTTTGTTTAACCAGATAAAATCAGTTGAGAACAAGTTCTCATTTACAACTGCGACCTGGCCAAGACAAAGCTAAACAGTGCAACGAAAACAACAACATAGAGTTACACATAGAAATAAATAAACATACAGTACAATCAATAAACCAATCCATATACAAAAAAGCAAAATATAGTACAAAATACAATATAATTAAGAAAGTAGGACAATCAATAGGCCATAGTAACAAATAAATTACACATTTACACTAAATTAACATTGGAAATATGAAAATGGAAACAATGAAGTGCAAATAAAAATACTAAAGTACACAATAAATAAAAATAAAGGCTATAAACAGGTGCAGTGATCAGTAAACAGCTTTGACAGCTGATGCTTAAAGTTAGTGAAGGAAATAGGAACCTCTAGTTTCAAGGATTTTTGCAATTCATTCCAGTCATAGGCAGCAGAGAACTGGAAGGAATGGCGACCAAAAGAGGTATAAGCTTTGGGAACAGCCAGTAAAATATACCTGCTAGAACGCATACTACGAGTAGATGTTACTATGGTTACCAGGGAGCTGAGATAGGGCGGGGATATGCCTAATAAAGACTTATAGATGACTTGAAGCCAATGGATTCGGCGACGAGTATATAGTGAGGGCCAACCAATGATAGAATAAAGATTGCAATGATGAGTAGTGTAAGGAGCTTTGGTAACAAAACGGATAGCACTATGATAAATTACATCCAGTTTACTAAGCAGAGTTTTGGAGGCCATTTTGTAAATAACATCGCCAAAATCAAAGATTGGTAGAATAGTAAGTTTTACAAGGGCGTATTTGGCAGCATAAGTGAATGATGCTTTGTGACGAAATAGGTAGCCAATTCTAGATTTAATTTTGGATTGGAGATAGTTAATATGAATCTGAAAATTAAGTTTACAGTCTAACCAGACACCTAGATATTTGTAAGAGTCCACATATTCTAAATCAGTCCCGTCAAGAGTAGTGATGGTAGCCTGGTTTGCCACTATGGGCAGTGTTCGATTAAAAAGCATGCATTTAGTCTTACTAGCATTTAAAAGCAATTGAAGATCACGGAAAGCGTATTGTATGGCATTGAAACTAGTTTGAAGGTTAATTAACACAGAATCCAAAGAAGGGCCGGATGTATATAAAATAGTGTCATCTGCATATAAATGGATCAGCGAGTCACCAGCAGCCCTAGCAACATCATTAATGTATATAGAGAATAGGGTTGGGCCAAGAATTGAACCCTGGGGCACCCCCATAGAGACTACCAGAGGACTGGACAGCAGACCCTCCGATTTTACACACTGAACTCTATCTAAGAAATAGTTGGAGAACCAAGCAAGACAGTCACTTGAGAAACCAAGGCTATTGAGTCTGCCAATAAGAATACGATGATTGACAGAGTCAAACGCCTTGGCAAGATCGATGAAGATGGCTGCACAATAATGTCTTCTATCAATAGAGGTTATGATATCGTTAAGTACCTTGAGCGTAGCTGAAGTACATCCATGACCAACACGAAAACCAGATTGCATAGCAGAGAAAATACGATGGGATTCAAAATATTCAGTAATCTGTTTATTAACTTGGCTTTCAAAGATTTTAGCAAGACATGGCAGGATAGATATAGGTTTATAACAATTTGGATCTAGAGTGTCTCCCCCTTTGAAAAGGGGGATGACCGCAGCAGCTTTCCAGTCTCTAGGAATCTCACATGATACAAAAGAGAGGTTGAATAGGCTGGTAATAGGGGTTGCAATAATTTCAGCTGATAGTTTTAAAAAGAAAGGATCCAGATTATCAAGCCCATCAGATTTGTAAGGATCCAGATTTAGCAGCTCTTTCAAAACATCAGCTATCTGGATTTGCGTAAAGGAAAACTGACGAGGGCATGAACCGGTAGCTATGTGAGGTACAAAGCTCTTGGCCGAGATAGTAGTGGCCAAATGAAAAGCATGACCAGCCGCGGCAAAATGCTTATTAAAATTGTGAATTATCGTGAATTTATCTGTGGTAATAGTATTTCCAAGCTTCAATGCAGTGGGCAACTGGGAGGAGATGCTCTTATTCTCCATAGACTTTATAGTATCCCAGAACTTTTTGGAATTAGTACTACAGGATGAAAGTTTCTGTTTGAAAAAACTAACCTTTGCTTTTCTAACTGACTGTGTATATTTGTTCCTGGTTTCCCTAAAAAGTTGCATATCACGGGGACTTTTTGATGCTAATGCAGTGCGCCACAAGATGTTTTTATGTTGATTAAGAGCAGCTAAATCTGGAGTGAACCAAGGGCTAAATCTATTCTTAGTTCTAAATTTTTTAAAAGGAGCATGCTTATTTAATATGGTGAGAAAAGTACTTTTAAAGAAAAACCAGGCATCATCTACTGACGGGATCAGATCAAGATCCTTCCAGGACACCCGAGACAACTCGAATAAAAAAGCCTGTTCACAGAAATGTTTTAAAGAACGTTTGACAATGAAAAGTGGTGGCCGTTTGACCACAAACCCATTTCGAACACAGGCAATTAAGCAGTGATCGCTCAAATCCTGGTCGAAAACAGAGGAGGTATAATTGGAGGGCATGTTAGTCAGAATTATATCAATGATAGTACCCGCATTTACGGATTTAGAGTTGTACCTGGTAGGTTCATTAATGATTTGTGTAAGATTGAGAGCATCTATCCTAGATTGAAGAACAGCTGGTGCATTAAGCATGTCCCAGTTTAAATCACCTAACAACACAAACTCTGAGGAGAGATGAGGGGCAATCAATTCACATATAGCATCCAGAGCATGGCTGGGAGCTGAGGGAGGTCTGTAACAGGCAGCGACAGTGAGCGACTTATTTCTTGAAAGATGGATTTTTAAGAGTAGAAGCTCAAACTGTTTGGGCACAGACCTGGACAGTATGACAGAACTCTGTAAGTTATCTCTGCACTAAATTACAACTCCGCCTCCCTTGGTAGTTCTATCTTGGCGAAAAACGTTGTAGTTAGAAATGGAAATTTCAGAATTTTTAATGGCTTTCCTGAGCCACGATTCAGACACGGCTAGGACATCAGGGTTAGTTGAATGTACTAAAGCAGTGAATAAATCAAACTTAGGAAGGAGGCTTCTAATATTAACATGCAAGAAACCAAGGTTTTTCCGGTTACAAAAGTCACCAAATGAAAGTGCCTGGGGAATAGGTGTAATACTGGGGACTACAGGACCTGGATTTAACTCTACATCACCAGAGGAACAAAGAAGAAATAAAATAAGCGTCCGACTTAGCGCTTTCAGAACTGGCCTTTTAGTACATTGGGTAAAAAGAGTAATAGGAGAAGATTTCTGAACATGGTGGAGTAAATTGAACGCATAATTTATCGCCAAGGGTATAGTAAAATGTGAGTTCAGTGGAGGTAAACCCAGGCGTTGAGTAATAAAAAGAGAAATTGCATCTCTAAAAACACCAGTTAAACCTGGCAAAGTCTCTGCATATGTGGGAGGTGAAACAAAGGAGCTATCAAACATATGTTTAGAGGGACTGGGGACTCTACAATAAAATAAAACAATAATAGCTAACCTAAACAACAGCATACAAGGCATATTTAAATAAGAAAAGGGGCAAAAAAAAAAAAAAACAAAAAAAAAAAACATATAAACAAACAGACCTGCAAGCGTCAATAGTGACAATAGTGAAGCCGAGTAATCAGCATCCGATAAGCAGCAAAAAGGCAACAGTTCAATGGGCACTGCACTAGAAGATCACGAGGCACGCACGACACCCAGAGCGCCAGCAGTCCGAGGCTAGCAGGCCAAGGCTAGCGGATGAAACTTCAATGACCACTCACACCGACAGATCAGCCGCAATGGCTCAATGGAACTCCGCGCCGACAACAGAAGGTCCAGGCAGGCCAACAAGGAAAAGCTGCAGTGGCCAGGGCTAGCAGGCCAAGGATAACGGACGAAGCTTTAGCGACCACGCCGGTGGATCAGCCACAGTAGCTCGGCGGGGCTCTGTGCCGACAACAGAAGGTCCAAGCAGGCCGACAGGGTAAAGTTGCGATGGCCGCGGCTAGCGAGCCGAAGGTAACGGATGAAGCTTCAACGACCACGCCGGCAGATCAGCGGGGCTCCACGCCGACAACAGATATTCCAGGTAGGCCGACAAAATAGCTGCGATAGCCGAAGCTAGCGGGCCTAGGGAGACGGACGAGGCTTCAACGACGACGCCGTCAGATCAGCCGCAGTGGCTCAGTAGGGCTCCGCGCCAACAACAGAAAGTCCAGGCAGGCCGACAAGGTAAAGCTGCGATGAAATCAGTAAATCCAGTGATGTAGGAGAGAACACAATCTGATGTGTGATATGCGCAAGATTGGTAGCGCACTGTACAGACTGGCCAATATTGTCCGAACTACAAACTGATGCAAGCAAAACCGTGGTAAGGGCCGCTAGCAGAGGCAAACAATGATCAATAGCTAGTTTGCAAGCTAGCCAACAGGCCAGCCTCTGACTGCAGTTCAGTTCAGTTGGGTAATAAAAATATTAGATCCATTTCACAATAAATGAAGCAGGTTGCGAAAAAAAACAAATCAAAAAGAGTAAAATATATGGAAAGGCAGACTGATTAAAAACTGTTAAAAAGTCTTAGACCAAACATTAGACGAGACAAACAGGAACACGTCTGCACTGTTGCGCCATCTTGGATTTTAAATCTCCTCTTAAAAACACAAGCAAGTCTACCACCCTGGCCAGAAGCTCTAGAGGTGCTAAAAAATGAACAGTCATCTGGAGAAAGTTCAATCAGAGGATTCATTTAGCCTAAATTAAGCCAGGTTTCAGAAATAAACAGAAAATCCAAATCATGTTGTGTAAAAAAGTCATTTAAAGGTCCCATTGCATGAAAATTTCACTTTATGAGTTTTTTTAACCTTAATATGAGTTCCCCTAGCCTGCCTATGGTCCCCCAGTGGCTAGACGTTTTGATGGGTGTAAACCAAGCCCTGGGTATTTTTGAGAAAATGAAAGCTCAGACGGGCGAATCTAGAAATATTCCCCTCATGTCGTCATAAGGGGAAAGGTTACCTCCCCTTTCACTTCTTTGCCCGCAAAAAGAATTTTGCCCGCCCATGAGAAAATGAGCTGCGCGAGCGCGATATTGGTTTTTCCTCGAGAGACATCATGGCTTGCAAACGAGCGAAGCATGGCAGTTGCTCAGTGTTTGGATGTACAAATGAACACAAAGTATTTTTTTAGTTCCTTCATCCGAGCCTCTGAAGAACCAGTGGGTTATGTGGTAGGATGAAAAGAATCTTATTTAAACTGTGATTAAAATATATACAGAAAGCGATCAAAGAACAATCCCTTTCCAATCGCCCAAGCCATCAATCACACAGCGCGAGTTTATCTGGACACTTGCCAAAACTCGTTATGAAATCAATGATGCTGTTACGCTGCACAACGAAGCTCTTACTGTACTTACCTCATGTTTGCATTGGTGAAATCATTAGTGAGAGTGCAGAAACTGCGTTGCAATGATAAGATCTTCATTCACGCGATCAACAGGCTGTCATCTGCTCAATGCTCATCACTGCAACCTTTTATGTGATGGGAATAGATCTACATACTTAAAAAACTTCACGATTCGTTAATTCCGATAGCTGTAAAAGTAAAAACGAAAGTTTTCGAGAGAGTTCCACATGTAATGCTAAATATTTCATATGCAAGTATGCCAGCCAATCACAGCAGTGGGCGTTTACACTGAAGTCTCACAGCCAATCACAGCAGAGGGCGTTTACACTGAAGTCTCACAGCAGACACGCCCCTTCAAACAGAGCGTTCAAATCAGAGGCTAAAATCAGGCTATGAAATATGCCTTTTATTTCAAAATTATAACAACTTTTGATCTAAAAAACATACTAACATTATAAGGGCACCCCAGGAAACATTCTAAAATAATAAAATAATCCATGCAATGGGACCTTTAAAACAAACGTTTTATTTGAGAGTGATCTTGCATTAACCAATGCCATTTTGACTGTACCAGTCTCCAACGGGAGCAGCGAAGTTCCATCTGAGACAACCGACTTGATATAATGCAGATTGTTACTATTTACTCCTTTCGAACGTCGCTGAGCCACAATCCGCGAGGATGGTTTCCAAGAAACCCGGACAAACTGGATGCAAACAGGGAAGTGTCTGGATCGAATTATCTCCCGAAGTTAACAGATGTCTTTCAAACTTTCACGCCACTCTAGCTTTCACAGCGATTCCCGCCCATCTACCACGCTTTCGCCGGCGATTGCTCTGAGTCCGCCGGTACCCAGAAACTAGGCCAGTCCAAGGTTCCACCGGTGCAGACGCCATGAATCGTGTGTGAAAACAACATTTTCCACTCCAAGTGAGATCTGCCATCACTGCGTTAATGTGAAGCAAAGTTTTGCAGTCATAAGTCTAAATAAAGTAGTTAGGGCTAATAAAACATACAAATTTAAACAAAAACAATAAAATGGACAACACAGAGCAACGGCCAGCCAAAACTATACACAGCGCCATCTTCAGTCATTAATTCACAAATATAGTCTATCAAGGGAATCAGTCTCTCGAGTCTAACCTCTGGTGGATTTCGAGTAGTATGTCTGATGCCCTGAAGTGGATGACCAGCAGGGAACAACTGAACACACTCCTCCAATACCCTCATCAGAGGGGACGAATCTCCCAGTGCTACACCATCCCAGGCAGACACTGGTCTTGTTGATCTCGCTTGAAACGGCTGTGCCCCGAGGCACTGGAGGTAGCGGGGGTGGCCAAACATTTTCCTGAGGGCACAGAGAAGAAGCGGGCACACTTAGAGCTGGTGTGGGCCGCTTCTCCCCGGAGGGACCTACCCTCAGAGGCCTGAGCCCTCTGGCATCAGGGCCTCTTTCCCAAAGCCTTCTTCGATAGAATTATGGTCCTCAGATCTGCCCTCCCCTGAGAAGACTTTGGCTGAGAGTGCCAAGTCTCGCTAATGGGGGCTTGAGAAGCGACACTCTGCTTCTGTTGTTGCCTGTGAGAGGAGATTGACTGGGCTAGGGTGGCCCCTTAGTAGCAGCTCCCGGGACCTGGGTCCGGGGAGGGATAAACTTTTGGAACACCGCTGCCACCGCTGCCAGGAGGGAAAAACAAGTCATTCAACAGAAAGGACTTCTCCTTTTCTTTTATACCAGACAAGTTCAACCACAAGTGTCTCTCCGTAGCCACTAGCTGCCATGGAACGGGTCACTTTCTTGGTGGCCCGGAGAGGAAAATCTGTGGCCCAGCGCAACTCTTTCACAATGTCCAGCCCACACCATTGCCTTCATCCAAATCCTTAAGCAGGTCATCCTGGTATGCCTGCAGTAAAGCAATTGTGTGCAGACATGCTCCAGCCTGACCTGCCGCCACATAGGCTTTGCCCACTAACGAATATGCTATTTTACAGGGAGTTTGCACTGCGGAAGCCGCAGAGTGTGTGTCCGGATCCCGAATGAATAATCTCACCTAAGTCATATGGGACAAACAACACCAAATAGACAGAATGACACAGAACATTACTGAAAGCACAGAAGCTGATTATGTTTGGTCCAGGTATCCTTATAGCTTCTAAATGTTTCTCCAGTAACGTAAATAAAACATTCGTTCAAAGTTATCTGGTCTTTTATAATCTTCTAAAAAAAGTTGCACAAAAACATTATTTATACATCGTTCATAGAACATTTTTTACCTGAAACATTTAGTTGGACGTTCACCCTACGTTGTTTTATATGTTACTACTTATTTCAGAATGTTCAAAGAACATTCGTAAGTAACATTCCATCAATGCAAAATCATCAAATGAAATGTTCCCTTAAAGGTGGTATCAGCGATTTCAGGCCCAAACATAAATGATCACATTCATCTAATATTTCGCTAGCTGCCCGCCCCATAAGCATGCTGTCAAAAAACCGCGTCTCTCTAGGTAGCCTAGGCTCGGAGATCTGCACACAAAAACAGCTGTTTTCAGTCTGTTTGGCCAAACAATCAAAACCCAAACAGATAGTGTTCCAACCAATCACCGACAGGGGCGGGTGTTGTGAGATTTTCGCGTGCAGCCGTCATAGGCAGCCGTGCACGAGCGCAAAACCTCACAACACCCGCCCCTGTCGATGATTGGTTGGAACACTATTTATTTTGGTTTTGAGTGATGTTGATACCAACTGTTTTTGTGTGCAGATCTCAGAGCCTAGGCTACCTAGAGAGACGCGTTTTTTTGACAGCATGCTTATGGGGCGTGCAGCTAGCGAAATATTAGATGAATGTGATCATTTATGTTTGGGCCTGAAATCGCTGATACCACCTTTAATGTTCACATAACCAAAACATTTTTTAAGAAACATTTTAAAAACTGGAAGTTCACAAATAAAGTTTTTGTAACTTAATGGTTAAAGTTAAATTCTTAGATCACATTTTCAGAGTCAGTGCCGGTCCTCCCTATACCCAAAGTACGCAAATTGTTTAAGGCCGTCAAAACATCAGGGGGCCCCCCTTGCTCTCAAGAATGATTTAGGGCTGTGTTTTAGTTTAGTTTTTGATTTTGGCCTCCAAGGATTACGCTTAAAAGGGACTAATACACACAAAATTATGTCAAATTGTCCACCTTGGGGACTTTTTAACTTAAACACATTCAGTTATGTCTTCAGTGAACATAACAGCAGGGAAAGTAATCGAATACTTGCCAGTTTATTAGGTCTGTGCATTTGGTCTTAAAGTGACAGCAGCCTAATAAACCAGCTGCTCTCTCAGTTATTTAATGTTAATCAAACAACAAAAGAAAACAAGGGAATCATTCACTGCTCTTCACTGAATAATATTAGTAACTTTATTAAGAATCAATGTACATTTAATTCATACAGTGAAGATATGCAATTTTTTTTTTTTTTTTTTTACCATTTGATTACTTTATTCAATCTCTGTATAGTAGGCTATTATTAGTAGTAGGCTAAATTGTTCATTTCACTTCAATATTTTTTTTTTCTGTTGTATTTTTCCTATTGTTTTTATTTTTTGATTGTATTACTGAAAGTTTCACCTCACTGCTGTTGGTTGACATTGAAACTGCTCTGAAAAAAACAAAAACAAAACAACGGATTAAGGGGTTGGGGGTCATTTTTAGGTTTTTATAAACACACTTACAGGGGCCCCGGACAAAGTTGTGCTTAGGGCCCCCATGAGTATAGAACCGGCACTGTTCAGAGTTCATATTTTTTGTAACAATTTTATGTTTTGGTGAATTGGTGGCTAATTCGAATGAACTTGTAGGATCTCATTCACATATTTTTGTATGATCTGTTTACGCCCCAGTTGTAGGTTTAGAATTAAATGAAACGTAACTATGAACGTAACTACTTTACAAGGTGGCAATTTTGTATGAATATGTATAATGTGAAACGTACAAAAAAATTGTTTTTGTTAGAAAAAAGTAAACATGAAAGTCCATCCGAGGCAACTAGTATATTTTTTCATTTCATATAATGAAAAAACAGGTTTGTAGCTCATTGCATTGCTAAATGCTAAACTATCTGTAGTTGCTTTGAAAAAATATTTAAAGACCATTAGATGAACAAAAGCTTTTAAGTTTTCAGTCGTTACTTGAGTTAACTAAACAAATTGACCAGCCCAATCTCACTGGAAAAAATACCTATTTTACAAGGTGGCAAATTCGTATGTAAAAGTTTCATTGTGCTTGGATTTTGTTTTGTCTTTGTTCACAGTCTCCCTGCCTGAGTTTGTCCATTTCTCATCATGGTTACTGATTTGATTAGTCATTGTTTTCAGCTGTTGCCTAATTAGTTCTCTTTGTTTTCTCCCAGTATATATCTACCTGTGTTTCAGTCTTCTGTTGTTGGTTCTCATTTGAACTCTGCTGAGTTTGGTTTTGTGAAGTTTTCTTTTAATAAAGTCTTTTATATTAATCTGTTTAATCATTAGTGATGGCAATTTCAAAACGCTGCTTCATGAAGCTTCGAAACCTTTACGAATCTTTTTTTTTTTTTTTGCGAATCAATGGTTCGGAGCGTGTATCAAACTGCCAGAGTCACGAGATTTCAGTAAACTAGGCTTCATTACGTCATAACTGTTTCGAAACGTTTCAAAGCACTCTGAAATTTCAATGGTTGATGATCTCTGTCAACGAGGAATCACTGAGAACCATGAACAACTGTCTGTGGGTTTTGCCTGATCTCTGATCAGTTTTATACATTTGTAAACGTTTTAATTAGACATTAGTATAATTCAAATTAATTGGTCTCTTATTGGTCTGTTTAGCTGAGCCATTCATAGAACAAACAAAACAAACCCTGACAATTGATAAAATAACAAATAGACACTTGACCATTTTATTAGATGATTAGATAATTGCACTTGAAAGATTTTACTCTTTCAGAGAGTCTCTTCAATGTCTGGAGAGTGTCTAGCCCCGATCCAGACTACAGCCAGACCCAGAGCCCAGCCCACCACCACCCTTGACCGTGGAGAATTTGCCCGAGCCCCCCGCAGACGGAGAGCCTCCGCCAGCTACAAGGAGGGAGCCTGTGACGACAGTGCCAACCAGCAGAGTTGACGCCTCAATGTAAGTCTGACCAGGGGTGTGAGCCGGCATCCAACGGGACAGAGGGAACCCTGGTAGAACTGGAGCCTTGCCTCAGTCCTCCAGCCCTGCCTCAGCTGTATGCCTGCAGCCCTTCTCCTTCCCCTGTAAAGCCTCAGGTCATGCGTTCTCCATCTGCTTCTAAGCGAGATAATCTCTCGTCTCCACCTCCAGTCTCTGATCCTTTCGCTCCCTCTCGACCCGTCAACCTGTCTGCGCCGCCTTGGCTCCTTGCTTTCTCAGCTCCACCAGAGGCCCTCAGCCTTGCGGCTCCACCCTCGTCCCTCCGGCTCCACCTCTGTCAGCCGTCACCCTGCCTGCGCTGCAGACTTACGAGCCATCCGTGGTGCTGCATCTCTCCATCCCTTCGGCTCCAGCGGGCTTCGCCCTCCCTCCGGATCCACCCTGGTCCTCGATCGCACCAGCTCCGCCTAAGTCCTTGGCTCCATCTTGAGCGCTCATCGCCGCACCTTTGCCTTGGTCTCCAGAGCCAGCGGTGTCACTCGAGCCCATCAGCTCTCCGTCTGCGCCCTGAGACCCTCTAACATCATCTCCATATCCGTCGGTCATCACCCGGACGTCGCCGGTCACCTTTGCACCGTGGCTCCTTCGCCCGTGGGCTGTCGTCCCTACTGCACTCTGGGTAAAAGCCACATGGCCACTCCTCCCATCATCTCCTTCATGGCTGCTACCTCCATCTACTCCTCCCTGGTTTCTGCTGCCTGCCTGCCTTTCTCCAGCCCTTCTCTTGCTCCTCGTCTACCTCTAAAGCCCCCACCTTTCCTCATCTCATCTGTTGCGGCACGAGGACGCGGACACGAGGGGGCATACTGTAACAGTTTCCCTGTCTCCCTGCCTGAGTTTGTCAATTTGTCATCATGTTTACTGATTTGATTAGTCATTGTTTTCAGCTGTTGCCTAATTAGTTCTCTGTTTTCTCCCAGTGTATATCTACCTGTGTCTCAGTCTTCTGTTGTCGGTTCTCGTTAATACTACGCTGAGTTTGGTTTTGTGAAGTCTTCTGTTAATAAAGTATTTTATATTAATCTTCTAATCGTGCTTATTCACTTACCATGCTTAGAAAGTGTGAAATCGTATGAATTCGTACAATGTAAACATACGATTTTTAGAAAAACAATAAGAAGGTCCACCCCAAACATAACTGTCAGTGGGGTGTAAGCAGATCTTACGAAAACATAGAAATGAGATTGTACAACTTCATACTTGTGATGGGAGAAACAACGTTTTTTAAAGCTTCGAATCAATTGAACCAATTGCTTTGCAAAATGCTTCACTGTTTTGAAGTGTACACACTGGTGACTCCTGCTGGTCAGAACAGAAATGCATCAAAGACTCAGGCCAAACGTGCATGAAAACACCTTTTACAAACACACTGCAAATGTGAAAGTAAAATCTACCAAAAGCAATTAACTAACCATCTAGTAAGATTAAATATCAAGTGTCTGTGTAATGTTATCTTTTATCAATTTTCAGAAGCTTGTTTTGTTTGTTCCATGGATTGCTCAGCTAAACAGGCCAATAAAAGACTACTATTATTCCTTTTATTTATACTGATTCATCATGGGTTCACAGAGATCGCCCACCAGCGGTTAAGTGAACTATTGAAATTTCGAAACGTTTCGAAAGTTATGATGAAACAAAGCCTTGTTTCAGGAAATCAAGTGACTTAGGCAGTTCGATACACGCTCCGAACCACTGATTGGAAACAAAAGATTTTCAAAGCTTCCTAAAGCAGTGTTTCGAAATCGCCCATCACTAGCCTACTCCATACAAATTAGCAACCAATTTGCCAAAACTTAAAATAGTTATGAATTGCCATGTGATTGTTTGATTTTTTTTGTTGTTGACTGTAATAGGTCCCCACCCCCCTTTTCTTTTTATTTGGTAATTTTTTTTGTGCATGATAAGACTTTCTGGGTTAATTTAATCCAAACCTTGGCTTAAATTACCACATGGATTCTTGCAGAAGGACGTCTCTTTACGAGTCAAGCACCAATTATTGATGAAATCTGACTTCACCGCGTCCGTGTGACTGCATCAGGAGACATCGCTTCACCTGCTAACCTCTGGGTTTAGCTCACTAAACTCCAGACAGAATCCCATTCAGAAGAAATGAATGAATGAATGCGCGTGAGAGCCGCAAAATGGCTTTCCTGACATCTGTCAAGTACAGTTAAAATCATAACATCCTCCCATCCCGAAACTGATCTCATCTTAATCTGGCACGTAATTATCTTTAGCTGAGCTTGAGAGATTTCAAAAGAAAACATTTTACCTCATGCATGTGGAGACGTTTTCTTTTCTCAGGAGCGTGACGCTGCCCCCAGTGGGCTGGGCTGGTTCTGCATGGATGAAGCATAGAGGAAGGGAGCGTCGGAGTCCTTGCTTTCCTGCATCTTATCTCGAGATGTCTTTGAGGGTGAAGGTAAAGTTGGGCGTTAGCTTATCACACCCATTTGTTCTTTTTGTTTGCCCTTGATTGTGTGGAAAATGGTTCTTGTCAAAAGATCCCACATCCGTCTTGCTCATTTGAATGAGTTAGTTGTTAGTCATTACTTTCGCTCGTAGATTTGTTTTGTCCCAACTGAAGCTGAAGTTTAAGTTCAGTAACACTTCCGCTGATGTTCCTGTCTTACTAAATACCAGCATACGTCAACTGGTAGAGGCCATTTCGATCTGTGTGTGACGCACTCTACAGGCCGGATGACATTAGTTAAGGGGGGTAACAATTAGCAGAGGCAATTAACCTTTAGAGGGACACCAATCTAGTAAACGAGGACATGAAAAATGACCATCCACCATTATAAATCCCATATATTGCCTCTTATAATCAGTAAAATGACTATAAGCTCCTGGTGAAACTGTGATACGTGAAGTGTGATACGGCCTCTTTTCTAGAATTATCCTAGAATATTAATATTTTTACTAAACGGATATTTTTATTTCATAGACTTTCTATGAGAGTTATTTATATTAATATAGTTTTCAACATTGTTAATAATCAGAAATGTTTCTTGAGCATCAAATCATCATATTAGAGTCTGATGTCTGAAGGATCATGTGACACTGAAGACTGGAGTAATGATGCTGAAAATTCAGCTTTGCATCACAGGAATAAATTAGTTACCAAAATATATTTAAATAGACAACAGTTCTTTTAAATTGTAATATTTGTACAATATTTTGATCGAATAAATGCAGCATAAGAGACTTATTTCAAAACCATTAAAAAAGGTAATTATTCAAAATTTTGGAAACATTTTATTTAAATAATTTTAGGGCTTTGAATCTTTGGTACATGGAAGAATATATAAGAATATATAATTCATTCATATTTTGAGTTCAATTTTATTTTGAAAGTTTCATTTGAATTTTGGTTTAATATTTAGTAATTTTATTATGTGCTTTCATCTTTTTATTTGTTTTTGTTTTTACATTTCTATTGAACTATTTTTTATTTCAGTTTAAATGTTATTATTTTTAGTACTCCAACTTAAACTTAAATGTAAATTATCAAGGAAATAAATAAGTTCATCTAATATTATTATATTTATTCATATTTTAATTAGATAACAATAACAACACTGCTCATACAGTGACAATGAACTTCTGTCATGCCAAATATAGTTGGGGAAAAAAACAATCGTAACAAAGCAATGTATGTTAATGTCATGAACAGATCGCACGTTCATTTTAATGCGATCACTATGCTAAACAAACAATGCAAATATAATATTATATAATACAATAATTCCCTAAGTCTACCTTGGACAGATTGACAAACAGTTCTTATGATGTTCAAGGATATTAAAATAAAACTATATTTTGACTTCTTGCCACTTTTGTAATATCTGTTCAATGATTTTTCTACCCCAATAATGTCTTTGAATTACCTGAATTTGTTGGCTTTCCTTGGCAAATATGCGATTAAATGTGATTGAACTAATATTTAATATAGAAAATCTGGCGTTTTATATTAGGGAGTCCCTGCTTAGAAATGGTTGGACTAAGAGCCTGTGTTGGTCCAGGTTGTCCATTGATGGAAGAGCGGACATTAATCACTCCCACACCTCTGCCAAAGCCCACATTAGGAGTCTCCGGCACTGACGCAGCAGGAGGCGAGAGGCCAGACCCCGTTCTTCTACACGCATGTGTGGCCGGGGCGATAACAGACACTGAGCTGAATCCTCTTCACTCATCTCAGGACGCCAATGAGCCTCCAGAATGAAAGGATCTGTGAGGTGGAGGGGTGCAGGCCATGCCATTGTTTGCTCTTGTGACTCCTGTGGTCCACTGGCATGTCTGATAACTGGCAGGAGGATAATCACTCTGTCCTCAATAAGAAGAGGCTGACAACAGCTGGAAAGAACTGGAAAGAACAATGACAACTCAATGACAACAATGAGTTCTGATTGGTTTGAGTGAAGCTGTCCGCCCACACATCTATAACTGAAAGCTATAGGTGGAATAAACGGATACAGTGCAACCACTTTATTTCAAGATTAATTTGACCTAAATCATTCAAAAAAATAAAATAAAAAAAATATATATATAACAGCAACACTTATTATTATTATTATTGGTAGTATAAGTTATTAATAACCCTATTAAGTGATTACTGAGTGATTATATTATTATTATTATTATTAATTATTAATAATAATAATAATAATAATAATAAATAACAGCAACTATTATTAGTAGTAGTAGTAGTAGTAGTAGTAGTAGAGTAGTAGAAGTTATTAATAAATTAGGGGTGTACCGTGTAACGATATTCGAACCGAACCGAAAAACCGCGATACACCACCCACGATACGAATCGCGATACTCTCATGGCGTACCGAACACGCCCGCCCCGCCCCCTGCTGTCCCCGCTCATTGGACCTCATGATTGTATGTGTACACAACGAATACAGCGTTGTTGCCTAACCACCATTAACCACATTTAATTGCAATAAACTCAGTGTTTTGTTACTTTCGATAATAAGCAAGGAGTAATCGTTCAAATTCTGTCTATTTGATCACGAAATTCAAACATTAAATGTCGTTTTGGCGCTCTTTGATGTGCCGTGACAGATCACCATAACTTACTAGGCTCCTCATTTAAAGCGGCAGCGCGGAGCGCGAGTAAACGCGATTATTTTCCTCAGTTACAGAATAAACATGAATGGACACCTGAAGGTATGTTGAAAGATACAGTATACTTACTGAAACGCATCATAACTCGTGTAATCGCCCAGTCAGTGTTTCAACAGCGGAAATACGTCAATAAAACGATTAGTTTTTCACATAGCTTTATTTAGGCTACCTCAGGCAAGTCATCCAGTGCCCACAGCTTGTTGGTTTGCTAAGGAAATGAACTCTTTCACTAAATAAATGCACTATATTAGCCTATATATTATATTTTACTTAACCTGTTAATGACATCTTGATTATTTAATGTATGTTTAAAATATCTGTGCAACTGTGTAAATGATTATATTTCAATAATAAATTAGAGTAAAAACATATGTTAATGTAAAAATTGCTATACAAATAAATGTGAATTGAATTGAATTAATCAGTAATTAATAATATATTGGTGGTGGTGGTGATGTTGATGATGATGATGATGATGATGATATCTGTAGCTCAAACAGTGAAGCAACACCAGGATTGTAGGTTTGATTCTCAGGACATGAATGCAAATTTGCATGTAAATTTAGTTAATTAAATTACTTATGAAATATTAAATGACTTATTATTGCATTCATTTATGCATCTGCAAGGTAAATTGCAAGGACATTGGTATGCAGCTGCTAGCTTTTCTGAGTGATTGCTAGTTCATTGCAAGTTGATTGCTTGCTGGTCCAAAAAACAAAACAAATTAAAGTTTAACACTTAAGTATGAGTAATAGTAATATTAACTTGTCTTGGCAACCCACTAATGATAAATTCAAAATCATAATGCAATGTTCACTTCCAAATAAAACCACATACATGACATCATTGTATATCATGACACATACGATTACAAGGCCCATTCATTTCAAGGAAATTATAGTGTATCACGTTGTGTTGTTTTGTTATGTTTCATAAAGCACCTGCATCTGTTAATATGAGAATTCCCCATGACAATTCCAGGAAGTCCGATGCAAATATTTTATTTCATGAGATGTTTTTGTAACACAATGATTATATTCTTAATGTCTTATTCATACAGGCCTAACACAGGGATTTAGCTTCAGGTGCTTTGCTTTTGTGTGTAGTCAGTGCTGGTGGGATAAGATTCCTGATTAAGCACGTACTATATTCCCATTAATTCAAAGACTGTTATCTTCTCTCCTTTTAAATCAACAGTATTGGCTTGAAACGCTTACAGCAGCACTGAAGAGCGACCAAAGCAGCTGCTCTAATGATCCAATCATGTAGCGCTCAGCTAGGACACACACATACACACATACCCTGTACTAAAATCCACCGAGCTTCCTAGCTGTCTTTTAAGGCTGCATACTAACTGAATTAACCTCATAAATGACATATATGGACAGATTTCCCCTCACATTAGTTGATTTCAGTAGAACTTAATGTTAAGCTAACATGCTAAGCTAACAATACGATACGATAAAAACAACACAGCACACAGACAGGGGAAAAATAGTCTGTTTAATTAGATTTATCTATATTTTATCACCATTGGTACTGAATGAAATAAAATAATGCTGACTTAGTATTTAGTCAAATTTAGGTGTATTAGAAGGCAACATATTGTTGTTTAGACACGCTGCTCAGTCTAGTGTTAAAGAAGAGCTTATAGTTCTTGTTGTTTCATCACAAGAGCTTTTTTAATTTCAGGAGACTTAAAACATGCATTACGCAAGAAATAATTAATTCACTTTGTGCTCTTTGTTGATTTGTGCTTAATGAGTAAAATTATTGTTACCTTTCAAATTATGACTATTTAAATGAAGCTAATCATGTCTAATTACTTCAGCAAACCCTCACAACCATTATTGTCCCCCAGTCATTTATTTAATGCTTCACGTTTTCTGCACAGCCATGTGTTTGCCATTAAATGGATCATTGTGAGGTGATTTTACCCATTCTCAATCACAGCGCACCGGTGAAAGACAAAATAACATAGTGCGGCTACACCTCAAACAGAACAACTGCCATTATCCATGTGGAAGTGCACGTACTCTACGAACAAGGTTTATTAGTCACAGAATCAACACGCAAGCAGTATGTGCACGTTACTCATGTCATGCTTCAACATTGCGCAACACTGTTATTCCCTAGTTTTTTCATTGTATGCTTGTCTTTCATACATGTCATCATAGACTGTCGTTGAAATTCATTTTAATTTCCTCTTGTTGCTCAACATTTGTCATTCATCCTCACTCTATTCATGCCATTCAGTGACTTCACTCTAAAAAATCTTGGGTTATTAATTTCTACCCAAATCCTGGGTTGAGCCTTTTGGGCAAATTGTTTTGGTTATTTTTTTCAGTGTTTGGGTAGTTTTTGTGTTCCCTGCTCCTGGGTCAGACGTAACAACCCAATGTTTGGGTAGTTTTTGTGTAACCCAGATCCTGGATCAGACGTAACAACCCAGTGTTTGGGTAGTTTTTGTGTTCCCCTGCTCCTGGGTCAGACATAACAACCCAATGTTTGGGTAGTTTTGTGGACCCCAGATCCTGGGTCAGACGTAACAACCCAGTGTTTGGGTAGTTTTGTGGACCCCAGATCCTGGGTCAGATGTAACAACCCAATGTTTGGGTAGTTTTGTGGACCCCAGATCCTGGGTCAGACGTAACAACCCAGTGTTTGGGTAGTTTTGTGGACCCCAGATCCTGGGTCAAATGTAACAACCCAGTGTTTGGGTAGTTTTTGTGTTACCCAGATCCTGGGTCAGACGTAACAACCCAATGTTTGGGTAGTTTTGTGGACCCCAGATCCTGGGTCAGATGTAACAACCCAGTGTTTGGGTAGTTTTTGTGTTCCCCTGCTCCTGGGTCAGACGTAACAACCCAATGTTTGGGTAGTTTTGTGGACCCCAGATCCTGGGTCAGACGTAACAACCCAGTGTTTGGGTAGTTTTGTGGACCCCAGATCCTGGGTCAGATGTAACAACCCAATGTTTGGGTAGTTTTGTGGACCCCAGATCCTGGGTCAGATGTAACAACCCAGTGTTTGGGTAGTTTTTGTGTTACCCAGATCCTGGGTCAGACGTAACAACCCAATGTTTGGGTAGTTTTGTGGACCCCAGATCCTGGGTCAGACGTAACAACCCAGTGTTTGGGTAGTTTTTGTGTTCCCCTGCTCCTGGGTCAGACGTAACAACCCAATGTTTGGGTAGTTTTGTGGACCCCAGATCCTGGGTCAGACGTAAGAACCCAGTGTTTGGGTAGTTTTGTGGACCCCAGATCCTGGGTCAGACGTAACAACCCAGTGTTTGGGTAGTTTTTGTGTTACCCAGATCCTGGGTCAGACGTAACAACCCAATGTTTGGGTAGTTTTGTGGACCCCAGATCCTGGGTCAGACGTAACAACCCAGTGTTTGGGTAGTTTTTATGTTACCCAGATCCTGGGTCAGACGTAACAACCCAGGGGTTGAGTTATTTATCGCAGGCTTTTTGCGACCTCTTCAGGAGAGAGCAGTGCTGCCCCGTCAAATTGTTGCATGTCTTCGGTAAAATACAGGTTTGTGTACATTTAATGTATTTGTATCTATAAATTCGTTATTGTTCTGTATATCGTTTAATTTTATGCAAAGCAACATACAGGGGCGCGATGTGAGTCACCTAAATGAATGTCACGTCGGTCTTTTCGCATGATGGAAATGCCTGATGCTTTGCATACATTTTTTTTATTTTATTCAAAAAGAAACCAAATATATCAATACTTAGGATATTAAAATATGTTCTCAGAACTGTACACTGATTGTTTATGGACAGGTTATGGAGTCAGTCACAGCATATTTCGGCTACGAGAAAAACGCAGGGCGTCGGTCTGAAGTTAGAAGTTCCCCCCGCTGAGAATGAGAATGATACAAGTGCCGACACAAGATCCAGCGCCATTACAGTGGAAACGGGACAACAGAAACTGGTTGATAACACTTGAATTACTTCTAAATGTGACCCTGGACCACAAAACCAGTCACATGGGTAAATTTAGATCTATACAGAATCTTAAAGCTGAATAAATAATCTTTCCATTGATGTATGGCTTGTTAGGATAGGACTATATTTGGCCAAGATACAAATATTTGAAAATCTGGAATCTGAGGGTGCAAAAAAAAATCGAAACGTTGAGAAAATCGCCTTTAAAGTTGTTCATTTAAGTGTGCGATTGTGCGGCATTCACTCACAAACATAAATGTTTTATATATTTACGGTAGGAAATTTACAAAATATCTTCATGGAACATGATCTTTACTTAATATCCTAATGATTTTTGGCATAAAAGAAAAATCGATAATTTTGACCCATACAATGAATTGTTGGCTATTGCCACAAATATACCCGTGCGACTTGTGACTGGTTTTGTGATCCAGGGTCACAAATGTTTCATTTGTACTTCTTATATTTGTTAAACGAGATTAAACATAAGCAATATGTATTTAAACTATATGAAATATGCTATACTGTAAAGAATTATCGAAAATAAAGTAATTATCATGCAAACCAGTGACTGTGTGGAGTTTTTTTTTTTTAAATAGAGGACTTAAGTTAATACATAATCATTCATTCATGTGTGAAGTAAAAAAAAAATAACATAGTATTATAGTAAAAATGAATCAACCCATTATGCTGGGTAAAATTAACCCAACATGTGTTCTGTCCAATATTTACCCAGTTGTTTTTCGTAGATAGTGTTGTGTGAGTGTAGTTATGGCTTGTGTCCCTTCTTCAGTGTAAGTCTATGGAATATATATATTTTTTTACATGTTTTAATATGTTCCCCACAAGAAAATAAAGTTGGTAAGACTCCTAGAAATTAAATAGCACACCTTATTCTTTGAAAAGCTTTAAGGGACATTCAAACTGACAGCAATTATCTAGTAGTAGTTCAGTAGTTCAACTAAATGCATTGCGAAATGGGGGACAGAGACTGTTGACGAAGAGACCTAAACTGAATTAATTCCTTTAGTTTAGTGTTCATAGTTGTGCATGAGTCCCTCCATCCATTCTCCAAACCACTTGTCCACTATGTAGGGTCACAGCGATGCTGAAGCCTAGCCAGGATCTTGGGCTGAAGGCAGGGAAACTCCCAGATGGCCAATCCATTACAGGGATAACCGGGACATATGCACTCACACCTACAGGCAATTTAGTGTCTCCAATTCATCTGACCTGCATGTCTTTGGATTATGGGGGAAACTGGAGAACCCAACAGAAACCTGGAACCGTTTTGCTGTGAGGCGACAGTGCTCAGCCATTGGCATGACTACCAATGCGAGTGCAAGCAGTGGACGACAGCAGAGAGACAATAAATAAATGTCAGTACGAACCCCCCATTTTATGTAGCCAGACTTTTGACTATCAGCATAGACAGCTTATCAGTCGATTCTGGTCAAGAACCGCCCCCCTTAGACAGGAGGACACCACCTGACCAATATGTACAGTGACAGTTTTATCAAGTGACATTTAAGGGTGGGTAAATCTGAAATAGATATCTTTGAGAGTAATGTGGAGTATTTAGGTGTGCTCAAAGATAAGTTCTACTCAGTAACTAGTTCTACTAAAACTGATATACTGTCTGACTCCCGATTGAGCAGATGTCAGCCAGTCGGCTTGAAACCAGATTTAAACAGATCACAAACAGGAAACTCTGCCAGCTCTCATGCAGTATATACATCAGATGAACTCATGCAAGGCTGGCACGAGGGCCTTGTCGTCTTTGTGGGCATGTGTCCATAAAGTCCATGAGACCGTAGGGCAACTCTGGCCTTCAAGGTCCACTGCCCTTTTTAACCCAAATGCTGGGTTCAGCCTGCTGGGTCATTTTATTGGGTTATTTTTTATATATTTTTACCCAGTGCTGGGTAGTTTTCTGTAACTCAACTGCTGGGTCATTTTTACTGTCAACACAAATGATGAACATACCCAGCACTGGGTCAATGTAACCCAATGTTGGGTAGTCTGTGCCAAACTGGTTAAAACTGGATATAATTTGTACGTCCTGAGGGGAAATTTCCTCAATGAAATTAAGATTTGTATTACATAGTATTCCTATCAAATTATTACTGTAAAAATAGGAAAATGTCTGTAGTCTCACATTTTACTGTTTTTGTTTACACGTACGTCGCAGCCAACGTCTGGACGCATTGTGTTTCAGACGCGTTGTGCATCTTCATTTTGCGGCCGTAAAACTTCCATGGTGGCGTTTGTTACGACAAGTAGACACAGGAGAGAAAGATGGGTGGTGAATAGTGAGTTTATTTAACTATAGTGCAGTGATGAGGTGAGCAGGTGAGGGAGAGTCCAAATGAAGAACTTCAGAGACAGAGAGGGAAGGAAGACGCTGGAGACAGGGAGAATAGTTGGGGAGCTGGGGTGAGGTGAGTGCAATAGGAGCCTGACAGAGGAGATGGCACAGGTAAAGCTGTTTTTGATGTAACTTTTCAAACATGAATATATAAGATTGTCATTTAATGAACTGGAACAGCCTACTGATACCAGTTTTCTTCCCACATATTCCCATTGGCTGCTCTTGCTGCTCCTGTCACGTCCTAAAACATTTACTAAATGTTTTTTTGAGTATTTTATGATTGTAAAAGACTGATTTGCCATTGAATAAAACAGAGATTTTAGAGTGCATTTTTATTATTTAAAATGAAAAACCTTCACTGACAGCATTGTCAAAAAACAACCCAGCAAATGGGTTAATGTATAAAACCCAACAAGCTAGGTAAAAATAACCCAGCATCTGTTGTGTCCAATATTTACCCAGCACTGGGTTGCCAAATAACCCAGAAATGGTTGTTTTTAACCCAGCATTTCTAGAGTGTAGAACAGTGGACCTCAAGGGCCAGAGTGTCCCATTTGTCTTTTTATGGCTCAGAAGGCCAGAGAGTCCCCTATATGCGACTTTTAGCTGGACTATTTTTTTTGGCCTTAATAAGATAGGACAGCAAAGCAGAGACAAGAAGTGATATGAGAGCAGAGAGGGGGGACAGGATTAGGGAAGGACCACAAGCTGGGACCCGAACACTGCCCACCATGCTATGACTCCGACACTCAGGTGTGGTCTTAACAGCACAACAGTCTATCGCCCTCCAAAGAAAGGTCATCAAAGTGTGAACTTTGTACTGAGGGCGTCATTTGGGATGAGGCCTAGGAAAGCTTTAGCTGCACTTAAGAATAAAGCGGTAATCTCTGGAGACATTCTTGCTCAGCCACTTGAAAGCAGGGTGGAGGTACACCACTGATGTGCCAAACGTGATATCCGACAGTAATCCAGGCCCCTGGTGAAATCACGGCCGTGTCTCCGACTGTGATGGTGGTTTCCGAGGCAAATATTTATGTGGGCAGGTCAGTCAGGTATAATGGGGTTGGAAGGGTGGGAAATGGAATATAGCAGTGTCTTGGCCTGGTTTGTGGACTCAGATCTCTGCTGCTGCAGAAAGCTTTTTGCCAGACCCTGACCTTCACAAGTGTTGTAGGGTAATTTCATGGCAACACTCGTCACATGATTCACATGCTACATACAGCGTTTATTTGGAGACTAACAGAAATCCTAAGCCTTGCAGCAAATGTGGATTTTGCAAGAGTTTCCAGAGCAAGGATCATCATCTAACCCAACGCTATCGACCTATTTGTACGAATTAGTAAGTAAAAGGTGGCTAATTCGTACGATTTGTCTAAACCCCAGTGATGGGTAGGTTTAGGAGCAGGGTCAGGAGTAGGTAATTGGAACGAATTAGCCACCTCGTAAAATTTGTATGAATTCCTGTGAGATCGGGTTGTCTAACCACACTGTGCAAGAGGGCTACCCTGCTGAAAAAAAATACTTAAACCAGCCTTAAAATGATTTGCTGGACTAGGTTTTCCAAGTCTCAAACCTAGGCCAAGCTGTTATTTAGACGAATTAGCTACCTGACCAGCTAACAAGTGCCCCAAACTTGGCCAGGCTGGGACACTAGCTAACTTTAGGCTAATTTAGGCTGTTTTTTATAGCACAGAAGTGTTATTTAAAGAATATTTTGTTGTATTGCATTACATCCTCCATTAAATTTAAGCTATTTTTAGATGCAAAGTTGGATTTCCTATAATGCTTATGAAGAACAAAGACTTTTTATTTTAAGCATTTTTTATTATTATTTTAAGTTACACAAAAATGTATCATGGTCACACACATGCTGTAAACTCTTTAATTTAGCTGCATGTCTTGTATTGTGTCTAAATACTTTGAATGCTTGAAGCAGACATATCCGCATTTTAGAGATATCCAGACCAGCTAAATTTAAAACTTCAATAACAGTTATGTTCTTATCTGATTACATTTTCTTTAAGTTACATTAATATACTTCCTCATTCTTCAGAATGCACCAGCACATCTGGTAAAGCAGGAAGAATATAAATATAGTTAACCTCTAAACAAGGTCTTTGTTAAGAGCCAGGTTTTTATTAGGTTCTATTAGCAGCAATAACAATACATTAGAATACCATTAATAGCAGTCTTGATCTTATCAAATCTGCCGTTTTATTAACTGTCGGGTTTTATTAGCTGAAATAGCTCCCTCTGTGCAGTGATCTCAAACTGGGTCAAAGGTTTTGGCTTATTAAAATGTGTCATCCGGTGAGCCTGTGATATTACCATGATTAGCAAGAGCTAGTCTAATCCTGCGAGTGGAACACACAGGCATCCAAGGGCATATCAGAGAAGACAATCAGAGAACATTTCCAGGAAAACTAAACTTTGCAACTTTGAAATAAATACATTGACAGTGGTATTGGCTTGTGCAAAACCTGCCACCACAATGCTAAGATGTTGTTATGCCATTTTATTGGATGCTCCGAGTGGTTGCTAGTTGGTCAATGAGGTTATAACCGCCAACCCATACACAAAAGGTTAGAAGTTGTGTAAATCCGTAATCCCAAAAAGCTATTTTAATAACGATTCGAATTAAACACGTCTAAATGAACTGACCAATCAAAATAAGACCTCTTGAAGTTCCAGAAAATGAATGAAGATTAAAGGTTAAATCATCAATGACTGGAGTTCTAGTGAACTGAGTGACATTATTCTGTAGCACTGCAAAAGCACATGTGTTCCTGGAACCTGAGCTGTGGGTGATTGAATAAAATCACAGCAGAGATCACTGGAAGAGATATCAGGACATTAAGAGAACTCATTCTCCACGACCCCTGCTTGATCTCCTCTGTAGCCATTTGCACTGATCAGAGAGAGGTTAAGCTCAAGAAAATTGGACCACACGGCACAAGGAGATTAGAAGTTCAAGTTGCCATAATACCCCGGCGGCAATCAGACGGACAGGATCGGGGGGGGGGGGGGGGGGGGGGCACAGAGGAAAGTTCCTGAAGGAAACTCCTTCTTAAATGGACTTGGACATTGGGATTAGACTCCACCTCTCTAGTGTTTCAGGTGTCACTACTTCCAGGAAGGAAGCAAATCCCAGAGGAAGAATAAGACGCCTCTTGGCTATGTCTGTGAACATATTGAACAAGTATGGAAAATATAAAAGCATGAACAAATACTGCCATCACTCATATTCAGTTGCAGAATGAATGACTTTACCATTTCTTGTTAGGATGTGCCCAAATAATTGGTCAAATTAATATTGCTTTGAGATAATAGGTATATTTGCTACAAGTGCATTAGTGGAATTATGACCAAAAAAAAAAAAAAAATTGTAGTACAGTAAATGCAGCAACTGTAATTCACATAATGGGGTTACAAAGATGATTTTTGGTTGCAGAAAAGCTCAAAGTAAAGATTATTTTGTAATCAATAAATTATAATGTATCATAAATTATATAAAGTAAATAATATATAAAATACAAAAAAACAATGTATTATAATAAATAATATGAAATTATTACTGTTTCACTCTTTTATTAAGTCTGATTGGAAATCAAGAGATTAATCTGTTGTTCTTTCTATTGTCAGCCAAAGTTTAATCTTATTCTCCTCTAGTCCTCTAAAAGTTGACAGAAAACAGTGTCAACTTAATAAAAGTTCTACAACTTTTAGAAAGGTGTCCCTCACAACAGGACATTCATATTTAGGGGTCCTTGGCATCAAAACATATACAAACCTCTAAATGAATGCGTCCATGTTTACAGATAAAGAAAATGTCTGTAATATATTAACATGTAGTATTTTATCTTTTATGATACAGATTAGGTATTAAGGTATAGTTATTTAAATAGGCATGGAAATCTAAACAAATATATAATGTTAATTTATTTGATTGATGTAATCATAACATGTATGATCAGAATATGAATAAACAACGTTTTAACGTAGATTTAGTATTGATTTAGTATAGTAAACATTTTCGTTTTCATTAGGGCAAGCGTGGGTTCACACAGACGGTAAGCTGATTTTTTGTAACCATTCCACGGCAGAGCAGGGAAACGGCATGTGAAAAGAAAGAGAAAAGGAGCTAAAAGCCTTTAAATTAATGATCGATGAGGCCGCTTTCTTTGACTTCAAAGCGCTCCAGAAGCACTTGAAGCACTGCTATAGTTTCCCCATTTTACCTCATGCACCCCTCAGCAGCACGTGACCTGACCTGGTCGTCAACAGAACCCATTGGGCGGTCAACCCCTGCTGAAGTCATCAAAAGAGCCAAACAATGCCACATTTACTCAATCTGGGGCGGCTTTTCAATAGGCAACTATTCCCTATTCTTCCTGCGGGTTTGGCATCTGATTTTATTAGTTCCTATTCCTTATTAGATGGGTTCCCAGTGGCGGTCCCCAGGTCTGGAACGACCACAGGCTACAGAGGAAGAGGGAATAAGAAAGTTTTCTGGAACGTGTCAAGAATTTCTATGGCTAATCATTTCAGAGGTCACTTTGCCAGGACTTCAACCCCATGGTGCTTGGCACTTGTTTTGTACCTCTAGTGAATGATGTAGCACATTGGGGTGCATTAATGTAATCTGGCCAAACTCTTTCTTGCTTATTGTGATGTTACCCTCTGTGAGCCCCTGACAAAGATGCGAAAAGGTTGCACTTTTAATGAAGGCAAAGAAAATGCCTAAATAGTTACAGTTGTTTTCAAGGGGAAACCAATGTGTTTTCATTCATTCATTGTCCAAAACATCAAGATTTTTTCAACCAATTAAGTGAGTTTTGGGGAAGACTATTTTTTTGTCCAACCAATTGTCTCGTTTCCTTCTCAGGGAAAGGGGTTAGTTACGTAACCCACAGATGCTGGACCCCTCGTTTTACAGAACCCTCAATGCTGCATCATGGCGTTAATGCTATGGAACGTTACAACCCATGGCGCCATACTTACAAATGCCTACTCAATGAGTTCAAAAGTATACAAGCACAGACCCAGAGGACAAGCGGGATGAATTAACCCAAGAGGACTCGAGAGCCTACGCTATAAAATCTTATAAATGTGTGTGGAGAGGACCAGCCTGCCGCAGCACAAATGTCTTTCAAGAGCGTCTGCTTGGAGGCAGTGCAACCTTGATTGCACCCACCAAAGCAAACAAAGTGTTGGTGGGACTTACGCCACATACACTTTAAGTGTAGCAGGTTTCAGCACAGCTGAAAGAAGCTGTATTAAGAACTCCAGCACTGAATCAATCTAGCATTGGACTGGGTATAATCAACACTTATCATACTATGATACAAAGACATGCCACGTAAAACCTAAAGTTTCTTTGTAGAGGGAGTTCTAGTATTTAAGATAGTTTCAACAATCTCAGTAGAGAGATCAGAATCTACAATCTAGTGCCCCTCAGGGGCCAGACCCACAGCTTCAAAATCTTGGGTCTGGGGTAAACGATTGACCCCGGCAAAATTGGAAATTGTGGGTTGACTTCTCTGAGGCAAACAAGTCCACTTCTGCTCAGCCGTACCTCTGCCATATCAATTCCACCACACCAGTGGAGTCGCCATTCCCCGAGCCTCAGCCCCTGCTTCGATAGGATGCCTGCTCCCACATTTGAGTATCAGGGATGTAAAATGCACTCAGGGAGAGTAGTTTGTCCTCCGCCCAGAGCGAGGTCTTCTGCACCAGCCTGAAAAGGGGACGTGAACGCAGCCTGCCCTGATAATTTATGCAAGAGATTACTAAATAGTTGTCCATCGATACCAACACATGGTAGCCCCTCAGGTCTGGGAGGAAGTGTTTTAGAGCTAGAAACACAGCCCTCATCTCCAGCCAATTTATGTTCCACGTGAGAAGAGGGCCTGTCCAACAATGCTGAGTGAGGGGTGCAAGGGATTGAAAAGAGGGTGGAGTCTTCTGCTCTTGAGCCATCACTGAAAGGGCCTCATGTGCAGCAAACCTAACAGTATAACGGCAGCTGCAGCCATAAGACCCAGTAGTATTTGGCATTGACGGACAGACATCCCCTGGCCTAGCCTCACTTTTTTCCCACAGTGGTCAGGATCAACTCCACCCATGCAGGAGACAGATGTGCCCACATTGTGGTCGAATCCCAAACCACCCCTAGAAAAGTCGCAGTCTGACTCTGAGACAGAACAGTTTTCTTGTGGTTCAACCTCAACCCCAAGCACCTAAAGTGAGCAAGAACGACATATCGATGCCAAGCTGTGAACTCGTCCGATTGTGCTAGTATCAGCCAGTCGTCAATTTAATTTAGTACAGGGAAGAACTGGTATGCTTTGCCTCTGAAAGAAAATCTGATAAACTTCCTGTCTTTGGGAAAAATCTCAATGCGAAAGTATGCATCCTTCAAATCTATTGTGACAAACCAGTCCTGATTTGAGACACGATAAGTTTTAGCATTAGAATCTTGAACCTGTATTTCCGCAGAGTATGGTTCAAGCAATGCAGATCTAGAATTGGATGCAACCCTCCATCCCACTTGGGAACTAGAAAATAACATCTGTAAAAGCCTGCATCTCTTAAGGCAGTGGTTCCCAATTCCAGTCCTCGTGACCCACTGCTCTGCACATTTTGTATGTCTCCCTTATTTAACACACCTGAACCAGATCATCAGCTCATTAGGAGAGACTCCATGAACTGAACTGAGTGTGTCAGATAAGAGAGACCTACAAAATGTGCAGAGCAGTGGGTCACGAGGACTGGAATTGGGAACCACTGTCTTAAGGGAACATTTTCTATGGCCCTTTGTCCAAAAGAGATTAAAGCTCCTGGGTTAACAACAAAATCTTAACTGAAATCTGTAACTCTTCTTTATGGTTTGCACCCAATGTGAAGTTACAAACATTATTTATATTCATTCAAACGTTATTGGGAACGACTAAAGTTGAAAACCTGTGTGCCGAACTGATTACATCATAGAAGCCGTTACGGAAAAACACGAAGAGCGTCGTCAGAAACAGCCGAACTGAACTCATGGGAAATGTGTATCAGGTGCGCTTGTAATTAGTGCACATTGAACGCCAAACACAGGCAGAAACAAATGGTGACAGAGCGCTTGTTCTGAGAGATTAACGCCGCGGTTTTTGTCTAGTTACAAAATGTCTACTTTTGAGGAAAGAACTGCGAGACTGAAAAGAGTTATGAGTGAATGAGGATTGCAGAAATTGCACATCAGGGATTAGTCAACCTGAGACGCTGCTGGTAGGATGACTGTTTGAACAAGCTTAATGCCAATTTATATTCAGATATATGCCATCTTGTGTGTTATTTGAACTGTTTGTGTGTTTTGAGACATTTTACTAATTTATATTGTGTATGATAAGGTTGCATTAGAGTGCATACGTTTCATATGTGTATATACAAGATGTGCATATTGTGTTAATGCATAGGGTGTCAAATGTTTGATTGTAATTAGGTATTTTATTCTTTTTTCTTTAAAGGTTATAAACCTAATTTGAGCTTGAGCTTAAACCAACTTTTTCTACTAAAAGAATTACTGTCAAGTCTCTTATCTAACTGCAAACTAAGCTCATCTGTTGGGAAGCTGCTCTAATCAATTGTGATGTGAATGGAAATCAACAAACTGCAAACCAACTAAGATTGTAACAACTTTATTGAAGATTTAAAGTAAAGACCATTTTTGAGATGATCCTTGTGTCCGTGGTTGACTAAGCTCTTTTTTGGAAACATTTGGCAGAAGTTCCCACGCTGCCAAATGCTCTGAAAGAGGAATCAGACTCGTCTTGTAATGGGGGTGAGTATGCTCGTTGCCCTGAAACAGCTTGCTGGCAGGGAGCAACCGAGATTTATCAATTGGGGACTCCTTGTGCCCCGATACCCTCGAAAGAGGGGACGGGTGCCCTACTCTGGTATCATTGCTGAGCGGAGATGGGGCAGAACCACGCCGGAGGTAACGGGGTTGGAGGAACTACTTCAAAAAGGCATTGGGAGGAGAGGGAGCATGATATTGTGGTGCTGTGCTCTCTCTCCACCTCAGTGTCAGGACTTCTTCTTCCTAGCCGCCCTGGGGCTGGTTGCTTGAAGGCCCTGGCTCTTGATCCCGGCAAAGGATAAACTGCTTGGACGCCACCAACTGTAACTTAGCCGCCTGGAAATTGTTGACAACAACATTAACCGTGTTGCCAAACTGGCCAGATGATGAGATCGGGGTGTCCAGCAGGAAGACCGCTTCTCTTTCCTTAATCTTCAACAGGTTTAACCCCAGATGTCTCTCCATGGTGACCATAGAATGAAACAGCAGTTGGCATGGGCTGTTTGCTTGGCAGCACGGAGAGACAAGTCTGTGGTCGCGGAGTAATTCTGTTACTGATATGGGGCCAAGGCCCTCAGAGGTATCAAGTCTTTTAACAGCTCAGCCAGGTATGCCTGTAGCACGACCATCATGTACAGGGACACAACAACCTGACCTGCTGTCTGATAAGCCTTGCTAACCAGCCCAGATGTCACCCTACAGGACCTGGAAGGCAAGACAGTTTTTTTTTAAGATTTACATTTACATTTACATTTATTCATTTAGCTGACGCTTTTATCCAAAGCGACTTACAATTGCTATATATGTCAGAGGTCGCACGCCTCTAGAGCAACTAGGGGTTAAGTGTCTTGCTCAGGGACACATTGGTGTCTCACAGTGGATTCGAACCCGGGTCTCTCACACCAAAGGCATGTGTCTTATCCATTGCGCCACCACCACCCCGAAGATGATGCCAAAGCAGTGGAGAGATAGCTTGAGCGTCTCTTCCACTTTCACCAGCGACCCATACCTATGTTCCCATGACCCATGATAGCCGAATAATTCAACATTGTGGAGTAATAAACACGCTTATGGGCTTTTCCACAATTTCGTAATCTCTGCATGGAGATCGGGAAAGAAGGGGAGATTTAGAAGGCTGGCCCCTACCGCTTAACAGAAAGCACTCGATCAAGCACACAATCGATCTTGCTTTGGCGCACTTCGTGTCTTTCCTTGGGCCTTTCTAAATGTAACTTAGCAACTGCCCAGACCACAACTTCAACCTGATCCTCACAGGCTTTAGCATGAGGAAGCTGTTCAAAAGACACACCCAGTTCAGGACAAACCACAACCAGGTCCTCATAGCCAGCTGAAATCAGAAGAAATCACAGAGTGAGCTCCCAAATCCAGAAATGGACCCTCAGAGTCAGTAGACAGAGCGAGAGAAAGGACAGGCTTGTCTAATAACTCCATCTACGAACCCCATGATCTGAGTCGCCTCAACAGCAGTGGGTCCTGAACCACGAGGTGCAGATGTAAAGTTGCCTTCTTTGTCAAAGAAAGCGAGGCGAGAGCGGAGCTTCATCACAGTGAAGTTTTCACAAATGCTCCGCTCCTAATCAAGCCACACAAAACTTGTTTGTACCCTGAGATATAACAAGGGCATGGTGGCACACATCTCCTAAACTCTCCCTTAGCAGTCTCTTTTATTTTTTCCTGGCGCTAAACACTGAAGAGCTGGCGTGATTTCGCACATGCTCAGACACTGGCACACACTGAAAGCATTCCCACAGCATCAACGCCACGACGCAGAAGTGAATCAATCAGCCTCGTTCCAGAGTCAAGTCTGAGCCACGCTAGATTTTGAATGATTTTTTAAAATAAAATCTAGGGTTCACAAACTTTAAAGTTAATGAAAATGTATTATTCAAAAAGTGTGTGTCGTAAAACACATTTTGGTATTATTCCTTGTAACCAGATTATTTTTCCATAAACACTGATTAACAGTGACACCCGTACCATATTATGTTGACAATATGTCAAATCAGAGCATTGCTAAATTGTGTCAGATTCACTCTCATGATGAAATGCTCAATCAGACTCAATAAACAGCTGAGTCAGATAAGAGCTGATGGAATCAGTATATGGGATCCTGGTTGCATGTTGTAACAAGTTATGGATCTGTTTACATGATGAGCTGCCAGTGCGGAGATATTTCAGTGCATTTCAGTCAAACCACACCTTTTAGTTGAAAGAAACAGTAATAAATCTTTTACAGAAATTCCAACTTTCCCTTTCCATAAAAAAATCCATCACAATTCACACAGTTACACAGCCATAGTGACACATTGTTGCTTATTTGAATGTCTAGTTGTCTTATGGTAACTGGTATTGCAATAAGAATATTTGTGTAGTGTGTTGACCCACTGATAAGGTGAATGCTAAGGTTGACAACCTATATCCTGCCTCAGTCACCCATTACTAACAATTACGTTTAGTTTTTATTATTGCCTGAATCAGATATTCAGAACTTAGGAAATGAAAAAAAGTCAATGAAGCTGCTAAAAAAAACTTGTGGATTGTCTTAAAAAAGTAAGTATCGCACAAGCATTTCCATTTAAAATGCTCAAATATATTTAAGAAAAAAAAGTTTATTGCGTGGTAGATTAAATCAATTATGCTAATTACAATTAGACAGCAGTCATTTGATTATGCAATTAATGTAAAACAGCATAAATGTAAACATTACTAATGGATATGGTTGTTAAGCAGAGAGGATAATCTTTTTCACACACACACACACACACACACAAAATGTTTTATGCATTACTTTCTAAATAATGCATTTTATATTATGTGAGCCACATTTTAAGTGATTTTAACAATGGCACTCTATGCCTGAAGAAAAAACAACTGGATTGTTGCCAAGTAGGTTGAATATGATATATCATATACCAGAACACAATGAGCTTTATGAATAAATGTATAGAATTTTTGCAACCCAAGAATGGATTCGGATGCTAAGCCAAGATTCTCACTCCGGAGTGCTTGGAGCACATTTTCTTGGCTTGTCATAAGGAGTGGCTGCAAGAGAATCAGTGCATATATTCCTCCTGCTTCTAATATACATTTATGTCCTTCAGTTGTGTGGATTTTATAGGGCCTGACAGTTTTTGTGGTCATGCCCAAAACTCAAAGAATAATGTATTTTGGGTGTGTGGTACTGAATATCAACATGGGGGGTCAGACAGGAAGTCAGTCAGTCAGTTTCCATATACAGCTTTTCTAAATTATCTGAAATCATTACCATGTTATTAGATTGAGTTATCAAATTTAGAGCATGTTGTTTAGAGTCTTTATTCCTCTCTAATGATGAGCACAAGGATTCCAAAACTAGTAACTAGTGTTACTACAATACACAGGCTGCAAAGTAACTGAAATATATGTGACTGATTTGTACGAAGAGACTGGGGTTAGCACGTTGCTAAGCTAACGACAATAATAAACATGCCACACATTTTGCAAAATATATCTATCTATCTATCTGAAAATATCTACCCATAGATCTAACTCGTACTTTCATACAAAAACGCTGTCTGTTAAGTCATGACTGTCTGGGAAACAAGGCAGCTGCCTTCAGTTTGGGACAAAGTCAGAACCTCTTTTGTATACTTGGTTAGGGAATCGATACCCTTCATGCTAAAAATATTCATTGCAAACATCTGCCACCACTGACTAACATTATAAAGTGATACTGAACTCATTCTGTTTCGCTCTAGGAGAAATCTGTCAGCAAACTATTCCTTGACATTGACCTAAAGGAGACATTTAACAATGACAGCTCACATAATACTGTATGTATATTGATTTCGATTCATTTAGTTTATTACCTGCTAGGATGAGACAAAGTTGAAGACATGAGCTAGTCCAGTGTAGTTAGGGGTTAGGGTTTAAGGTTTAGATGTTTCACCATCAGCACAGACTTTTGACTATCCACATCGTGTCTTACTTCGGCCAAGAACTACCTACTTAGAAAAAGACTGTCTGGCAGCCATTAATAAACAATAATTATTGCCAGTCATTATCAGCAAGGTGAAAACTGATAAAATGACAAAAGCCTGGCTACACAAAATTAAGAATAAGTTAAATTAGCATCCAAGTTGATAATTTGCTGAACTCTCTTATATAATAACATAATTTTGCACAAACAAAGAGGCTAATGACAGTATTTTAGTGGTATTTTCAGTCAATCATATTTTCATGAAGATTATATATCAGTCTGCCTGTGCTGTCAAAAAAAAAAAAAAAAAAAAAAAATGGCAGAGGAGATTGTGGTCTTCAGCATGTCTTGACAAACCTGACATCTGCTCTGATTGTTTTCTCCATCATTTACTGAGATCGGCGACTCCACCACATCGCTTTGATCTGAGTCTTAAATAAATCATTACTGGCGCTAATCAAGGTTTGATTTCTGGTATCTCTTTCAGCCATCAGTGAAGATTTGTGAAAGCTTGTTTGATTAAACAGATTTCCATGTACTCACTGGAACATGATGGATCCTACAGTTAGCAATGATTGATAGGGCAGTTATTATTGGTCATAAGTATAGTGCTTAAAATCTAACATTCATGCAAAATACTGTTCACAAGAACATCAATGCAAATGCATCTATTCAGCTCGATTTTGTGCCTTGTCATGTTCTAAAACAGGCCACAGTTCATAATGCCAGTATTTGCTACATGAGTTGCATTGCCACAAGGGGCGCTATACAGTCTTCTTCTACTGTATAACCACTGTCCACATTAGTGGCATGCAGCTGCAGCTGTGTCCCAATTCTGGGGCTGCGTTCCAGTCCACTTTTAGACACGCACTTGCGAACTTCCCTAAGCACTTCCCCTCGGGGGAATCTCTGCCGCCATTTTGAAGTGCGTTCCACTTCGTGAAGTGGACGAGGGAAGTTTATATGGACAGACCCTCGCTCCCTCGATTTTGACAGCGGGAGCGAGTCTACTTCATATGCACACTTCAGGCAGCTCCATATACCACAATGCAACACGATTGTGCGCATATTGCGTTTAATTTACCCCACCAAAAACAACTCTATGATATATTAATTATTTAAAAAAAAAAATGTAAACAACTCAAACACACCTATATACATATAGAATGCTGCATTAAACAATTTCGTAAAGGAAAACAATAAATAATAAATCAACCCCATAGTGGATTCTAAGTGATCAAGGGCTTAGCACATTCAGCCTATTACAAAGGTTCCGCCAGTAGTGGGCACTCATGCGACGTAAGCAATGACGTACATCCGAGTGAACGAGACGGAGGGAAGTTAGCGAGTGAAGGGCATGACAATTTTGGACTGGAACGCAGCCTGGGGCTGCATCCTCGGAAGGCCGCGTTTGAAGGCCGATTGCGTGACGAAGGCTGTCCCATGTTGAAGGATCCTTCGAATACGGCCTAGCGTCAGTGAGGTTTTCCGCGGAATTGGGCTACTTTTAATTTGTTGCCGCGGGAAAACACTTTTTCCACGGGTTGATTTCCACCCCCGTAAGTATGATTTCGACGCTCCAACACCCCCAAAACATCCCTCAGACTCACAAATCCAGTGGAGGATTGGCTTTTGGGGCTTCTTTTGTTCCACAGACCTGGCAACCCTGCCTACCGTCCTTCTTTCCCAGGACCGGAAGAATAGAACGAGGAACCAGCAGCAGCCAAGAGAAACGAGCCCGAGAGGATGAGCTGATCGAGATATTTAGGGAGGAGGACATGAAGTTTCAGAGAGAGATACAGAGAGGAGATCACAGGAGAGCAGGGAGAGAATGAACAGATTGGTTTCTCTTCTCGACAAATTGGTAGAGAAATAATCTTTTGGTTATGTGAATAAAAATGTGTAAATGAAACAATCATATACATTACTTTTATGTAAGTTGTATTTGTAAATGAAACAAAAAATTATTTCTGTGCATTGATTATTTTTGTAATTCACGTTGAAAAGAAATTATTCTGTTCATTTATTTTTGTCATGCCAATTAATTTGTAAATGACACAAAATAAATTGTTCTATATGCTTTTTACAAGTATTTACAAGATAAGTTACGTTAAAGATAAGAAAAACAAAATACAAGTTTAAATTAACAGCAGGCTATACATAAAACAGATTTTTCTGTAGACTTTTATTGAGCTGAGCAGGAGATCCTGGATGGGCTGCACAATAGAGACACTGGTAAGGCCTCTGCCAGCGGGACATCATCTGGGATGAGAGCATATTTCCACTGTCCACTAACGGGATTGCAGGGCTGACTCAGGCGTCGGCTATCGTCACTGAGATGTTCTCAGAAAGAGGGAAGAATAAATTAAATTAACTCACATACTCAAAAATCAAACCATAAAATATTTTATCATGAAAAAATCGTTCTATGAGCTAAACAGGACAGCGGCCCTCCAGGACCAACATTGCCTATCCCTGATCTATAAGACATATTTTTAGTGTTTCTATTATATTCTGTTCATATTTTTTAAACAATATCTAATATCAAAATCTAATATCCATGTGTAAAAAGTCAGTTTTTCATATAAAGTACAATATTTGCTTCTGAGATGAAGTGGAGTTGAATAACAATCTAAAGTACTTCAAATTTATACTTTAATCCAGAGTAAATTAAACTAAAAAAATGTATGCAAGCTGTGTCCCTGGAGATGTTCAATTTGTCTGGTCTTGGTTGAAAACCTATCTAAAACTGCTCACCATGGTCAATTTATGTACATAATAAAGTCTAAAGTGTCTAAACTAGCCTATGTAAAATCACATACTGGTAACATATAAAAGTCAACATTTGAACCTTTATTGTACCCAATACTTACATTTAAAAGTGTAATCTGGCAATTTTGTCTCCAGCGCGCAATGAATTCTGGGGTAAGCAAGGCTGCGAAAGATCCTTCTGATGTATCCTGCATTCACGGGAAAAGAAGGACGCATTTGCAGGACGCATATTGAAGGAGCCTTCGAAGGACCTTCAAATTGGGACAGCCTGCGTCGCGGTGATGCAATCTGCAATACTTTTCCCTTTAAACGAGTCTCGGTGCGTCCTCCGAAGGCCGCGTCGGCCGCGCACTTCGAAGGACGTGGCCTTCAAAGGATGCAGCCCCTGAATTGGGACACAGCTAATATATATCTGAATAGGACTTCTTCAACACTACTACCCGTTTAAATACACCAGGTTCTAACGCTCATGCGCCCCCTAGTGGCGAGTATGACAAAAAATACCAGGGTAACAGCTAACACTGTTACAACAGTAACGGTGGAACAACAGTTTGAAGAAAATGTTGATGTTGGCATGGGCTCCGTCTGAAATCACATACTCTTGAGTAGGTACTACTTCTCGGCCTGCTTGAAAAGTATGTTCTATATGAGTGTGTGCAGTGTGAATGTAATCTAGACGTACTACATCCGCCATGTTGTCATTATCATGTGAGCAGTTACGTTGCTTCACTATCATTCACAAATTCTCTCCCGTGGCCTCATGGGATAGTAAAGTGTCCATCACTTCAAAATCTCACCAGATAAAGTAAGTTCTCCAGCTAATTTTTGCCCTTAGTACCTGTTTTTCGCCTACTATATAGTAGGGAAGTATGCGATTTCAGATGCAGCCAAGGTGATAGCTAGCTATCTGAATAAGGGTGCAATCACATTTACCTTGTGAAAAGGCCTCATTATATCTTAGCTGCTTGTGGTGTGCACTGTTGACTTGGCTCAGAAAGCAATCTTCAAGCACTATGCTAATAACCTCACAGAAAACTCACAACACAACTGCATACAAGATTAGCACAGGCGAATATCGCTCACATTTTCTCCAGTAGATGTAAAATTGGGTTACAGAGACAATACAGCATTTGTACCGCCGTTCACAATGGCTTCTTCTGTTAGCATATATGATTAATGGAATAGATTCTCCCTAATCAAGAAGTTCTGGAAAGATGGCCAAGCTGATCAATGAAGAGAGAAATCTTACCTCATAATGGCTCTGGGTAATGAGTTCCTGCCTCAACATTTAAAACTTCATTTGCTTATATTACACTGAGCATTAGCTTGCATTACAGTAGGGTGGTTGTCTGTTTTGCTTAATAGAAATTTACAAGTGGAAATACACATTTCCAGAGGATCTAATTTGACCGCTATCAGTCGGAACATTACACTGCTTGAATTTCTTGAAGAGTCACTTGCAATTTGTAAAAGAGCAAATGAATATTCTGTGTTGTTAATGTCTGTGGATGTTTCAACTCATTTTGTAGTTGCACTTACACTGGAATTGGGTGAATCCTAGGCGGTTGCAGGGGTGTTCTGGATAGTTTCTAAGCGCTGCTATGGTTTTCAGCACAATAGTCAGGTCAGGTTACTTGCCAAAGTTCAATCCATAAACTTTCCCTGTTGATTGCAAGTGCAATACGAGCAACAAACAGTTCTTGTAGGTTCGTCCAGGCTTTGCCCAGCTGACAGAAACACATCTTGGCTTCTGAAAAGCATCAAGCGCTCTGCTATAGAGGTAGTTTCCAAAGCATGAGTGGAAAACTAGATCTTTTTAATGAAACTGAGACCACACGTGAGCCACATAGGTATTAAACTTTCCCCCTTAAACTTTATTGAGTTATTTTTTGCTGCAGGTTTTCATGCCCAGTCTCAATTTGGTGTCCTAAAAATAGATCCACCATAGTTCCTTAACATGGGCCTCTAATCGTAAAATCTCTGAAGTGCCGTGGGTGTCAGACAGCTAACGGGAGAATTCCTGAGGATATTCCAAAACTCTGGGTTTCCCACAGTTCAGGAAGTACAGGTACTGGGGTGGGTCAGCGTTCCTTTGGCTCCGATTTTCCTTGCGCAGAACCTCCCCGTGTTCAACGTTTTAACTTTACGGAGATGGTAATAATTCCACCCCCTTTTTATTATTACATTAATTCAACAATCTTAATTTATGAGTTCTTAAAGAGACCTTATGTTGCTTCTAGCTGATTCAGGGACAAAAAATGTCAGACAAATAGCTCTGATGTTTTGGGAAATTAAGGGATCCGGTCCCCATTGAGCGTTCCCGGTAAATTTGTGTCCTGCTGAGGGCACTTCCCAACTCCTGACTCAACATAGGTAGTCTGGCAAGAAAGAGCTATAATTAGCCTGTGAACATCTTAATGAGTTTAATATGGCAGCATTTGTCAGACAAGTCACTGTCCTTGTCACCCAGGACCCATGAGAAGACGCAAACCGGGATGTGTCCAGACGTCATGTGTGGCAACTATCATTGTCTCTGACATAATATCACTTTCCTACATGCGTTTTTTTTCCCCCTCAAATTCAATTTGCTATTCGTCACACAAAATATTGCAAAGGTTTACAACGGGTGTCCAACATTGCTCCTCGAGGGCCAAAGGAGTTTAGCTCCAAGACATCTTCCTGAAAGTTTCTAGTAGTCCTAAAGACCATGATTATCCAGTTCTGGTGTGTTTAATTAGGCTTGGAGCTAAACCCTGCAGGATAGTGGTCCTCCTGGGGTAGGATTGGACACCCCTGCTTTAGTAAAAGGCTTTCACAAAACTAGATATTGTGGTGCATGTCCGTGCAAAACTTTTCATCACATAGCTTTGGTGTTGCACCATTTCAAGGCATCACTACACATTTTGATGGTTCTCTAGGTGTTTTCGAAGTAGGCCCATGCTAAAATAACTCACCCTCAAGTCTCGATGGTCTGGCTCTTGGATCTCGCTGGATGGTTTTTTTTTTTTGTGCCATTTTAGCATCCACTAATTGAAACTTTATTGCACACCAAAACTCTACAGGATTTGAGGTATCATTTATGTAGTACAAACTGTGGCAAAGACCTAAGTCCTTAACCTTCAGTAAGGTTGTGTTTACCCTTAGCATGTTTGTTCAATTAAAATGAACTCTGGTGCAATTGCTCTGTTGGTGCAGTTCATTTGAATAAGGATCATCCGACCCCTGGAGCTCACCAAAACAAAGTGGACTGAGAACCACCTATTTTCTGTCACGTAATATGTCATGAAAGCCATAAAAGACAGATCGTGAACACTACACGAACCAGGACTAAATGCATCCTTTTTTTTTTTTTTTGGTCTGGACCAAAGGAACCAAGAAAACTGAACACCAAGATGCTGTAGCTGATTCATCCCTACTTGGACGAGTACAATATGTGTGTGTTCTTTCTTTCCTGCATAGATCCTCAACATTTGCTATATGACCACCTCAGAAAAGTGCTAAAACCACTCTAAAAATGTGGGACTTCAGTCCTGCTGCATGAACGATCTTTGCTGCCCGTTTCGTAGTATACGCTGCTGGAATTTAGAAAGAGTCACACTTTTAACAGTTCTTTCAGGTGTTGGTCAGGTTTAAACAAGGTAGTCATGGTTTGCTTAACCTCTTTTGCTTTTGATGTCAAGCCCGTGTTTGATTTCTTTAGAGAAAGCCAGAGCAGAAGCGTGGGAGCAGGAATGGTAATTAGCAAATCTCTTGTACGTAAATATAATTGCGTTAAAAGAGAACGCCCACCCCGTCATACTGCATGGAAAAAGCTTTGCAAACCAACAAGCTGGATCCAGGAAAGCAAATTAAAGACTACAACCTTGTGTGAGAAAGATCTCCAACACCTATAGCTATCAAATTGAGCAGGCCAGAGTTTGGAATGAGACTCTGTTTTATATCATTTAAGAGGTCTTTCCCCTCAAAAAGCAGATTATGAAAAGTATTTTATAGCTGCTAGTAAATAATAAATAGTCTTGCCCTATAAAACATAAAAACACATGAGAAATATAGAGCTATGATTGACTTTTGGACTGGATTTCAACAAAACTGGATTCTGGTGAACCTGTGTATGAGCTGCACTATACTACATTATGTATGAGCAGTAATTCATTTGCATATTATATACTGTATAGTGGCCTACGAAAAGAAAAAAAAAGGACACTTTTGTACACTTCCATGTGATTATAATTGCTATTTGATATCAAAATATCAAACCAAGTGGCACAACAAACAAATGAGCTTTTCTCAGAACTATCTTTCAGACACTGAATACATTTGAACAAAGAAAGTGTGCAAATAGTTTTCTTAATTTTCCACCGTGCATGTGCTGTTTTATCGTTGCAAAGTTAACAAACTTGAAAAGTATGTTTTCTGCTTTAATGTAAATGTGTGTTTAAATATAATTTAGTGATTATTTTATTGTTTATTTAACATTTTAAAACATTGACTTCTCCATGACATGGATTTTTTTAGTATTTTAATATGCTCCCCGAGGGTTCACTTATAATGTTAATAAAGTGTTTTGCACACAAAAAAATTACTTGTCTGACTCTTCCATTTGTCCTGTTGTCGACAGACTCAAGTGTGTAGAGTAAGTCCGAAACTGAACACACATCTGTATTCTGTATCAGTGTCGACAGCGGCAGTCATTATAATGACTTCTGTTTGCTATTGACTCGACGCTCACGTCCAGTGTAGGCAAATGTCAGCCATTAAGCAACTGAACGGCAGTGGGCGGAGCCTATAGTTTGATGGCGTTTAACTATTCAGTGATGTCTTGTTCTGGAGGCAGTTATATGCAAATGTATTTGCCCGTGTGACATCACAGATCCCACAATATCCAAACAAGCTGTTTTTGGAACTTGATTAAATAAATGCCTTGTTTATAATGAGGACGACGATTATAAGGGATGGTTCGGAGTAATTTCAACCTAGGGTCATTTGCACCGTGATCTCGAGCCAAACACCCCCCAGAAGCTTTTTTTTCCCCTTGGTCGAACATTATTAAAGTTAGAGCTTATTTAGAGACATCAGCCGAATGGCTTAGTGCAGGCGCTAATGGATCCAATGATGTATCTCGTAAATTACCCCACTAATAATGCCCAGAATGGTACCAAACTTCTACAGTAGTACAAATAGGTTCTGTACTCATAAATCAAGGCATTGGAAAGTTTGTAAGTACATCAGGAGTTTATTTAAATAACACTTGCCTGATGGCTCATGCTACCGCTAACCCGGACGTCAACGTCACTTCCGTGATTTGGGAAAAGCCGTAAAAGTCCTGGCAGAAAGTGATGCATAAGGATGTAGGGCAGTGACGCCCAGTTCCAGGAATGCACTAATATTTCGTTGGTAGTACCAGTTTGCAACAATTATTAATTAACACTAAGTTTCTATGGAGTGTTAAATTCACTAGCTTTTCCCTTACACTTGTGAGTTTTGCAAAGGACTTTTACGGGCTTTTCCCAAATCACGGAAGTGACCTTGACTTCCGTGATTTGATATACTTCTTTAATATATTCTTAACTTTATAAATTCTAACTTTTAAATGTTCGACCAAGGGTGTTTGGCTCGAGGTCATGGTGCAAAGGACTTGATTTTACTCCGAACCATCCCTTTAAGCTCTGAAACTTGCAGGATGTTTAATTGGTACAGTGCAAAGACCTCTTATATGTCAAAAGATCAAGGCAAATTTGATTTCTCATGTCAGATTCAAAATGTATTTATTACTTTTTAATTAATACATTTATAATTTATTGTAGATAATGAACTGTTTTACTATACTATAGTAAATTTACCCACAGTACCACAATTTTTCTGCTGTAAAGAGCTTTATGGGATTTAAGGAAAATGCCTCAGTTTGTTACACTTTATTTTAATGTGTCCCCGTTACAGTGTAATAGTGAGTAAAGGGTTAGGGTTCGGTTTCAGGTTAGTTGCATGTAATTATGTATAATTTATAGTTTTTACTATAGTAATGTAACATATAGGACACATTAAAATAAAGTGTTTACCTTAGATTTTTATGCCTGTGCACAACGCTATAGATACATTTATTTATTTGTATTTTTTTGTTTTTTTAAATGTATTTGTAATGATAAAAACCCAATAAATAAATAAATAAATACAAATTGTGTGCGATTTGTGTTGTTCACACATTTAAGATGCAACGCATATGATGGACAAAAATCTGATATATTGGGCCATATTTAGCTACAATGTCAACGTCGCCTGTTATACTAATCTTTGTATCATTTTGAGTTGAATTAAAGTTCACAGACACACAGCTGTTCATCCCTTTGTTTGAAGCAAACTACAGTTGAAGCTTCCAAGTGTTTCCTGAAAGAACATTTTCGGAAACATTTCCTCAGCCCTAATGGCTGGGTGAAATATCAGACCGCAATTACAACAGCGACAACTGTGAGTGTACTGGAACTGTTGGAGCAAGGGAACTTAATTCACCATTTTGTGATTTACAAGGGATTACAAATTCAAAGTGCTTCCCGGAACATTCAGCATCACAAAGCGTCCACACTTCTGTGAATAACTTGTTTTTAAACAATAGTGAGACTACAGTATGATTTGAAAAGACGGCCTACAACTGGGATCACAGGATCACACAAAGGTTTTGCTTTCGTCATCTTTTTCATCTCACTCAACTGCCAATCATGTGGTGCCATTTTTATTTATTTATTTATTTGTGATTACTCAAATTAAATAATTTGGGTTAGCTTTTGGATTCATTTAGCACCGACGCAATAACGTAATCGAGCACCTGTGGGCCGATCGGATTGCGTAAGTTGCCACCACTTATGCAGTGACATCAAGAGAAGTGAGATAAATCCAAAATGAAAGGCTTTTTATGCCTGTCGAAACAGTTCGCCAAGGGTCCGCGTTCTTCATCACCTTGAAGAGCTGACCTTTGGAGACGTCAGCGACTGCTCGATATTTGCATCGGCCTCTCCTGGATTTCAGACAATAGGCGCAGAGGCAGTCCACTTAGACACAGTTTCTCTGTATTTTATCTAACGCAGCCTTGAAAGGGCATGACTCAAGCTGTGGAGGAATTGAAAGCGTCGACGTTTGGTTTGGGTGGCACGGCTGCAGCTCTCCACTCCGGTTGTGGCAGTTCGGAGAGACTAACAATGTTATCCCAGCAGGCCATTGGTGGACACAGCACAAGAGAGAGCTCGAACAATAAAGCGCCCCCCCCTCCCCAATCTATTATTAATGCGCCTCCCCAATTCCACTGCTCAATTTCTCACGCTTTCTTGTACTTCTCACGCTTTCTTGTCTATCTGACAGAAGATAGAAATGCATACAGGTTTGGAATGACAGGAGGCTAAGTAGATGATGACAGAATATTTGTCCCTGTATTGGACATATTATGTGTAAACTAGCAATACACCCTCACACTTCCCATGTTTATGTGAAACACATTGTAATTACGGCTTGAGGAAATTACCGTTTTAGGAAACCAAGCTCTGACTCAGGTCATGCAAGGTAATGGTGATTTCCTTGTAAAACAGATGCCAGTGTGGGATCGAAGTTAATGGAAAGGTCACAACCAGCTATCTGGTATTTTGGAAATTCATCACATCTATGACTGAGTGGTTTCTCACTCCGACACATGAGCCTGCGAAATGACGTAGCGCCACATGACCTGCAGTTGTTTACTAGACTACCGCTTTAAAACTGTTTAGTCACTCGAATCTCATTGGTGCGATCGGTGCCAAAACAGGAAACAAAACAGTTTTTGAATTCACATCCCAAACTTGGAATGATGTAATGGGCTGAGGTTTGTATTGGGCCAAAAACCGCTTTTGCACAAGCCATGACCAATTGCGAGCAAAGATCAATCAACCCTCAAGAAAAGACTAGTCTTCGTTCTGGTTCAACAAAGCATGGACGAATGGGCTACTAAATGTCTCTTGCTCACTAAAGATATATCAGTCTGCTTTCTCTTTAACACCGAGAGACTTTAAGAGATGTCAGCGGTAAACTCTAAAGGTTCACCTTACTCATCGCGGGCAGCATCATTTTCCTTCCACCTTTAAACAGATGACATAGACTTACCTTCTTCTCAGTTTATCTTATTATTGAACACTTTGTTTTAGTTTACTTGAAATTTCCTGGCAGGTGACAAGTTGAGTGCTTTGAGCTCTCCGTTGAAAGGAGTTTAGTTTCCATTCAACTGTCAGGAGATTTGATTAAATTAGCTTTAGGGAGAAAGAATTTGGCAGCTTATGTACTCAAAGTTCTCCAACCATTTTATTTTTTTTTCAAAGTGAATGAAAAAAAGTCAGTTTCATTTACTGTATGGGATCTCAACCCCTACCATCCTTGAACTATTACAGCTAAAAGAGCCATTTACAAATCCCACTATGCACAATTTGTCACCGAATGTAACTGAATGCCATAAAAAAAAAAGTTAAACCAGCCTAGGGTGGTTCGCTGGTCTTAGCTGGCTTAAGCTAAACTATCACGAAAACTATCTAAAACAGGCTATAACTAGTTTGGCCAGGTTGAGAGGCCAGCATACCACCTTCCTTTTATCAAAAGATCAAATAAAGTCAAAATTCATGGAAAACCACCATCTTGCAATTGTTAAATTACAGAGCTTAAACATGATTAGACTTGTTAAATACAAAAGTTTTAGTATAAAAATAAGTAAAAGATTGCACAATGGCACAAAAGATACTCTAAAGCAAATAAAATTTAGATTGATTAACTTTCTGTAGCTATAGCTTGGTACCAAAATCTAGTGAGCTGCCCAGACAACACTTTCAGATGGTGTTCAAGAGTTTTACATGGCAACATTAGGCTACCTCATTTTGGATGAAATCTAAAGTATTGAATGAGAAGGTATTCCCATAATGCTTTGCAGCAAGCAAAAAGATGGTGCGCACCCTATTTTTGACATACCGGTGTATCGCAATATTAGCTTAGCAACATGCTAACATCAACTTCTACTGAAATGAATTGTCTCTGTGCGATTCATGTAAGAAGTGATACCTATTTGTGTAAATAAATGTTGACCTATGTGGCCTATCCAATGTTTCAAACTGCAATTAAGAGTTTGTATTTCAGCTAGAATGTTGAATAAAAAGGTAGGCCTAGTTGTTTACATCAACAGCAGACAGCAAGGGAGCTAACAAGGTTTGAGAAGAGAACATTTCATCTTAATTATACTGCTCTGTGGACTTAATTCAGACTTACAAAGTCTTGTTTTGTAAATATAAATCAAATGCCTTATAACAACAATATAGAGTCATTAAATTACAGGCTTCATATTATTGTACTAAAGGCAATTTTTTGCTTGTTTCGGTTCTTTTCTTCTGGTAGCAGGGGGTCTCGGGTTTTTAGCGGCCTTGCATGCATACAAATGACCAGAAAAGGTCCCTTACTACTTAGAGAAATAGGCAATTACTTTTAATGGAGCAAAAACTGTTTGGAATAGGGTCCATTTGAGCAGCGCTGAAAAATGCTTCATTTGCCACCGTTTGCTGTGTCAGCATGAGCTGTTAGTGTTGGTGTCTTCAAAAGTTAAAGGTTTTCCGTCTGTTTGATGAGGTCAGCTATTGTTAAAGTTAAAAATGACCAATTCAGTGCGCATTTGCACAAACAACAAATTACATTCTCTGCTCAGCAATACAGACCTAATCAATCTTTGATGCAGTGCTTTTGGTACATCTTACATCTATTGAACCAATTAGTTCAGTACTGCAAATCCTATTTTATTGTTTTTTTTGTAATAAACAGCTGGTGATGTTCCTCATTTTTAAGTCACATTTACCTTTGTCCACCGAATATTTATCACTTCGATATGAATCCATGCAATTTTGCAAAATTTTTCCTCACATAGATTGCGTAACGTGTTTTGGGTGAAATATCCCGCAAATTTGGATGGAAACAAAGCTAATGACTACATCTTAAAAATGACATGAATTCTTTTCTCACGTAGGGGCCATTTACACGACGCCGTTTTCAACTAAAAACGCGTTTTGGCTGTTCATTTACACACGACAGCGCAATTTTGGGAGCCTGAAAACACAAACTTTTGAAAATGGGTTTCAAAGTGCAAGTTTTTGAAAACGATACCGTTATCGTCTCCGTGTAAACCACAAAAAACAAGAATTTGTGAAATGGTAACGTCATGTGCACGTGTATTACTTGTTCAGTCTATAGGCGCGTAGTGTTTCTTTAAAAAGTGACATCGCCCCCTACTGGCTTGGCATGAATAATACAGCGTTTTTAGTCGTTTTCATGGATCCGTGTGAACGGGGATCATTTCGACAACGTTGTCGTCTGTAAATGCAAAATCGTAGGTGGAGAGAAGGCGGTCTTTGGTGGCTGTTTGAACACATTCGACCACATGAGCGTTTACACTATGAAAGCAATCCGGTTTAATGTGTTTTCGACTACCTCTGGAAGTGGTCAAAAGTGGACAAGCTCAAAATGTTTTAGACCCCGTTCACACCTGTATTTAGCGTCATCCACTTGTGATCCGATCGACCAAAATGCTTCTAATACCAGGTGTAAACGGGGCCTAAGTAACTTTGCACCTACATGTCAAATAACTCTCATTAGAGTATTAGTCGACTGGCTTAATATCTGCTCACACTTTATTTTTATGCTCCCCAACAGACATTCTACTGCTAACTTTTTCAACTTATTCTGCTAACCCTACCAGTCTACTAATACTCAACTAACTAACTAACTAACTAACTCTAATGAGAAGGTTAGTGGACATGTACGTAGTGTCAACTTATAGTCGACAGAATGTCTAAAGTGGACCATCAAAATGAAGTGCAACCATCACTACTTGTTTCAGAGAACATTCAAAAGTAACACTGTAAAAAATTATCGTAATTTTAACGGTAAAAGACTGTAAAAATGCTACAGTGAAAAACTGTTAATTGGTTAACAGAAAGTTTCCATACTATATACGGTAAATAACTGTGATAGATCTAACGGTACATTTAATGTAATTTTACTGTAACATACCGTTAAATTTACAGTTTTTGAAAGTGAAAAAAACAACTCATTGTATCATTTACAGTGAAAAAACGTAAATTGACATTCCCACAATTCCCTGTGACACTTCACATTTGATGTATTTTTGTTGAAATAACTGTTTGTTTCTTCATAGTTTTCTTCGTTTTTTCTAATCAGTTATGTACATTAGGGGTTTATGTTACATTTAATGTTGTTAAATTAATGTTTATTGCATTTTTAAAATTTCATGTGTTACCATGATGGTGTTTAATGTTTGTGTGAATGACACTGTGCAGCTTCTATATATATTAGTATTAACTCTCTTGTGGAAGAACTGCTTATGTTGAGCTTTGATTGATCATGTGACTCTCATCACTGCTGTGATTGGTTGTTATCAGTGTAAAAAACAGATATTAATACTTCAATAGGACAGTAAATTAACATTATATCATATTACCGAAATCCAATGTTAAATATACAGTTATCGGTATCGGAAGAAAGACAATTTTTTTACAGTATTTTTCCGTTTTTTAACAGGAATTTTCTGGCGCCCCAGCTGCCAGAAAATTACCGTTTTTTTACGGGTTTTTTTTTTACAGTGAACATTACCATAATGTTTGAAGAATGATAAAAATGAAATGTTCCCTTAACCTTCACATAACCAATATCTTTTTTTTAAATCTGGTCATTTAGAGAACATACAGAAATCACACTTTTATAACTTAATGGGGATGTTAGCAAAATGTTCTTAGAACATATTTTTGTTAGTTGGGTTGGAGATTTGCAAGCTTTCATTCTCAGAAATATTTCCCACCAGCTATCAAACCGCTAATGAGATGCTAACCATGCTAACGCTGCCCATGCTAACCAGCCAAACTGTGATCCCCATTAATGGCATACAACCAACCAAAGTAGTTCTTAAATGTGCATCCAAAGATGACAACACATCTGACTTATGCAAACAGTTAGTCTTTGTGTGGTTCACCTAATCTCATCTATCATGATGAAGATCAGAGACTAAGTGGCTCCGTGATCACGCTGCCAAACGGCATGTCACACCTTCTCCAGAGGCACCCAGTGCAAGTGTACATGCGTGACCTGCAGGAACCTGCACATCTGTTCATCCATGGGTACACTATGTAACCGCAATTATATCTAACAACCTCAAAATGTTTGCTCATCGTGGAACATGTACAGCCAAATCCGTCCTGAATGATGTGAAAAAAATGCAACCCTCTAGAGATTCAAAACATTATATAACTTTTCGGAACTTGTTGGAATTGCAAATCTGTCTCTATAAAGGCATAATTGACCCAAAAATAAAAAAATGCTGTTATTATTTAGCAGCCCATATATGTCGCAACCGAACACGCCAGTTTGAAGATGCAGAGAAATTTAACTTACGTAATTTACGTTTTTTAGCTTTTAGTATGAATATGTTCTGCACCAATAAGTTGGTGTGCTGCAAAACAATGACATAATTCACATTTAGGAGAGATAAAAGCATTCAAAACTTACAGTCTCTCACTTCCGCTAAAATTGATCACAGATTGTTAAGACATCACCGTGGACTTTAAGCTTTTCATCAAAAAGCTGAAAAGCTTGTGTTCACCACAGACCTTATCTCAGCCATTTAACCAAAACCCCATTGACTTCGGGATTAATTTACGTCATACATGCTCCACTCCATTGCTTAAAGGGATAGTTCACCCTAAAGTGAAAATGTATTTATCATTTACTCACCCTGGTGTTGTTCTAATGGCGTATGCCCTTCTTTCTTTTATGGACCACAAATCAAAATGCTCATAATGGCAGTGAATGCATCATGACCAGCATCAAGCTTTAAAAAAAAAAAAAAGCAAAAGTATCACAGAATGATCCCATATGACACGTGTTGTATATTCCAAGTGTTTGGTTTGGTATAAAACAAACCAAAATGTAATGTATTTTTTTTACAAAATCCTCACCTTGGCCGTTGGTCTTCTGTGCACAATGTTTGTGTTCGCCTCTATAACTTCGCCCAGAAAAACACAAGTTGTGAGAAATCAAGATGAATAAAAATACGACATAGACTCGTGTGCCTTCTTCTCTGAGGTGAATATATCCGTTGTGTTTGTTGTCACAAGAAGCTATAGCGTTCACATCTGTCAACAGACAAACCGGTCCGGTGATATTTTACTGACTTTTTAGGGGGTTCTACGCTCATGTTGCGTTTTTATTCACAACTTGTGTGTTTTTCTGGGCGAGATGGACTGAACTGCGGTGCTAACAGAGTCTCACGAACTCTCAGTCGAATAAAAGAGAGAAGGGCGTACGGCATTAGAATAGTGTGAGTAAATGATGACTTCATTTTCATTATAGGGCGAACTATTCATTTAAATTAACCATTAGTCCTTTTTTTCTACATCCATAAAACACCCTGGCTTTATGGACCCTGATCTGCTTCCTTTATACTCCAGGCTTCTCTACAGCCCAACTAAATAATGGATTGTGTTTGTGTGCGTTTCTGAAGTGAGTTCAATCCTCGGCACTTAACACTGCCCTCTCGTTTTCTCATGAAGAGCTCTAGTTCAGTAAAGCAAACCGAAGGGTAACTACTGTGAAAACATCTCTGGTTACCGCCATGTCTGTGGCTGTGTTCCTTACTGGTTTTTAAACGAAAGGGTTTGAAGTTCTGAATGAAAAATGACAATACACTGTGCACGACCCAAGCGGATTGAGAGCGCATTCACTTGCAATTATAAACCACATGAGAATGTAAAAACAGGAAAAAGTGAGCAAAATTCCCTCAAGGGGCCAGCGCTGAAGAGGTAATATTCTATTTTCAGGGAGTATGTGGTTGAATCTGACATCGGTATTTATATTTTTTAGTCGTTAAAGGAGATTATAATTTGTTTCTGGAATAGAATTCACTTACCTACAGTAATAATGAGGCTGGTACTTCGCTGAGATATGACCACGTATTTATTTGGTTTGAAACAGGCTTTGTCTGTTTCCTGAAAATTAAGACACACACAATCCAAAGCATTTAGAAGTGGTATTTATTAAAGGTAAGCTGTCTGGCAGAGCTTGATAAAGCGGACCGCACTTCTCCCGACTCGTTTCAAGTCTCCCGAGGATGATTAGGAAATGAGCACGTACAATAAAAAAAAAACGTGTTTTTTACGGCAAAACAAAATTGTTGGAAACCAAGTGCTTTTGACAGCTCATTTGGTGCTCAACTTAAAGCAAGGCCGCAGAATGCTTCGTCACACGCCACTTTGTGGCTCGCTGTACTAGTGGAGAGCATCAACAGGCCTGCAAAAAGCCCATGTGCACACGCTTTAAATCCCCCGGGAGATCTCGACAGTTTGAGTCCCATGAATTACATCTGAAAAGAAACAATTTGTTGGGGTTGTAAAAGTGTAGAAAGACAATAAAGAAACAGACAAGGTGATTGCAATGGGTTAATGGAGTAATATTTGCAGCCATATGCACACAAATGTGTGTGTGTGTGTGTGTGTGTGTGTACCTACTTAAATATATTTTGAGGACAAATTTGTACCCAGAAGTAACCAAAACCTGACAAAATCTCCAAAAACCTCCCTTTAGGGATGTCCTCGTTTGTAAATCTGGTAAAAAAAGAATAAAAAAAAAGTAATTAAGGGTTTTATAAAAATTAAAAAATGCAGAAAGTTTTGTGTGACGGGTAGGTTTAGTGTAAGGGGAGAGAATATACAGTTTGTACAGAATAAAAACCATTACGTCTATGGAATGTCCCGATTTAGATAGCTAAGTAAACGTGTGTGTGTGCTTGCGTGTGTGTGTGTGTGTGTGCATCAGGGGTGTGAAGATACATTTAGCTCACAAGACAAGACAAGGCGATGTTTTAACACTGTTTAAGAAATCTTCAATGGAAAAATTGGAAAAATAGTCTTTTATTTGACTGAAAGTCACAAAATGGTGCATTTTTTTATGTTTTAACTAATCTAGGGCTGTCACAAATGATTATTTTGGTAATCAAGTAGCCTAATTGATCGATTATTTCAAAAATGAATCGTGTAGTATGGTAGTATAAGTGAACAATAGCCTTTAAATTGACTTAAAATACATATATCATCACAATGAGGCAATAATAATTGGTTCAAATAAAGTATCAAAAGCAAGTAATTGTATGGTTTTATTGAACAACACTGTTAAAATACATAATGTATGCATATCATATTGAGCCAAGGCAAGCATTAACAGAATCCCGAATTTGGTGAATTTTCGCAGGCAAAATCCAGTCATTTCAACAGGATTTTCCAAAGATTTTCCCATTTAGATTTCAAATTGGATTCACCGCCATTGACCAACAGAAAGTTGCTTGGTTAACATACATCACTACACTATTGACCATAGACAATGGACCTTTTTTTGTCTGTGATTACACCTTAATTATTAAATTTTGTCTTGTACCTAAGAAAACCCTAGAAACCACATAGCAATGTCCTAACAAGTTTAGCAACCACATTATACCAAAAATCACCTTAAACATTGCATAGCGTCACCCTAATGATCACCTTTGTTTGGTACACCCTAGCAACACCCTAACAGCCACATAGAACACCACCCAATCGCATAGTAATATGCTAAAACACTCACAACACCTTAGCAGCCACACTGTAAAACCCTGGCAACCATTTACAGCACCTTAGCAACCACACAGGAACATGCTAAAAATCACCCAGAAGAACCTAGCAAAATCTTAAAAAACACCAGCACCCCACAGAAGCTGCATTGCAAGGTGCTTAAAACCACTTAGAACCACTAAACAACACCTAGCAATTGCATTTCAATGCCCTAGCAAACACAACCATGCAACCCCATAATAATGTGCTAATAACCACTCAGAACACCTTAGCAACTGGATAGTAACACCCTGACACACAACACCCTAGCAACGATTCAGAACACTCAAGCAACCGCATAAAAATGCCCTGCTAACAACCAACAACACCCTAGCAAACGCATAGCAACATGCTAGCAACCACTCAGGGAACACCTTAGACGCCGCATAGTGCCACCCTGACAATGATACACAACACCCTAGCAACCATTCAGAACACCCTAGCAACTGCATAGCAATGACCATGCAACCACAAATAAGCAATCACATAACAATGTGCTAATAACCATTCAGAACACCGTAGCTACTGGATAGTAACACCCTGACAATGACACACAACTCCCTAGCAACCGTTCAGCAAACGCATAGCAATGCCCTGCCAACCACCAACAACACCCAAGCAAAAGCATAGCAGCATGCTAGGAACCACTCAGGGTACACCTTAGCAACCGCATAGTGCCACCCTGACAATGACACACAACACCCTAACAACCATTCAGAACACCCTAGCAACTGCATAGCAATGACCTTGCAGCCACAACCAAGCAACCACATAACAATGTCCTAATAACCATTCAGAACACCTTAGAAACTGGATAGTAACACCCTGACAGTGACACACAGCACCCTAGCAACCATTCAGAACACCCTAGCAACCGCATAACAGTGACCTTGCAACCACTCAGCACACCCTTGCATCACGGCGGTGAGTTTTCTCTGGGCATACGTCATCCAAAAAAAAACTTCTTCACACGGTTGCAGTGCAGCACTGCAGCAGTGCTAAATTATGATGTCATAACGCACATCTCCAGAGCTATAAAAGCAACCGAGTGAGAATAATGGTTATGTAGGATAACAGTTTAAATCTTTCAGCAAAGCATCTTCCTCCCAATTTACTCCTTCAGGCCTTAATATCCATGAAGACATTAGCTCAGTCAGTGGACTGAGACGTTATCCGATGAGAGAAAAGACCATCAAGAGAAAACTGAAGTCTTAATGCTGTAATAACACTGACTGTTGAGCAGAACCCTGTACCGTGAGCCATATGGTGCCAAGTCTTTTCAGCTTATTAGTTCTTGTAATATCAAACATTTGCACTGACTTTCACCCAGTAATGTCATTTTATATAACACAGTAAGTTACATATAGTACATATAGTATGACTTTACATTTTCATATTTAAACAAAAAAAAAGGTCAATGCAGCCGTTATTCAACTTTCACATTCCATTTTCATGACTGGTGCGAGTTGCATGACGCATAGTTCATGTCACAAAATAGACTAAACTAGGCCTGTTAAGACCATTAGACTGACGAATGACAAATGACAATCACAATTAAGTTACTCAACAAAAAAAAAAAATGGCTCTTTTAAATGGACAAACCCGTTAGATGACTAGATGCTCCTACTCGGGGAAATTACACCATGTTCGCTGGAGCTTTTTTGGTTTTATGTCTCATATCATCTCTATGCTGTTTATAGGCACCATTCTTTTAAAGTCATTTGCCAAACAAAAACAGCTTGACGCAAGGCAACACAACACATCCTGCCACACTGTTAAATGGTTTTTCCATTGGGCCCTCACATAAAGTCATGTCTGCCATCTTCTGGAGCACTGGAGAAAAAACTCTGGAACTCCACAATAAACCTCAGATGCTTCTCTGAGACAGCAAAGAGATTCAGTAAAGAACAAGTTGAGTTCGCGTCTTCTCAGATGTTTCTCCCGAGACCCAACCAAGAGTCTCTAGAGTTCCAGAAGAGATCTCAACAATGTCTCAAAGTGTCAACGGGTTAATCAAAAACTCATTAGAAATAAAGGTTCTTTATTGGCATCAATGGTTCCATGAAGAATCTTCAACATTCCATGGAATCTTTCCATTGCACAAAAGGTTCTTTATAGTGGAAAAAGATTCTTTTAACTTTAAGGCTCTTTGGGGAACCAAAAAAATGGTTCTTCTAGCCGCTTATGGATCCTTTAGTTTTAAGATCACACATCAATAAACCTAATTATACACACTCTTACTGTCCACCAACAACTGTCCTTTTTATTTCCCCAAGCAAGGAATTTAAGGAGACATATCTGAGACAAAGTTGGTTCTTGAAGAAATTACGAAAATTCAATCTTGAAAGGTATGAAAGGAGCTCATCTTTAACCCGAATTCAAAGATATACAAAAGCTTTTCAAGTACTCAAGCATTCCTTTACTTTTCCTCAAATCTATTTATTTCTCCTTTAGGAACATCACAGGAACATTTCATGTTGGTTAGATCACGCTTTGGCTTTGTGGGTGGGAAACTTGGCGCAGCCTTCAAAAGAACTGCAGGCACAGTTGTGTCTCATTGAAAGTCACAAAAAGAGACCACAATTGTGTTGTCATGTCAGGATTATGGCAGCTAGCGCAGTTAAAGTGACATCATTGTTTAAATATTTGTCAGGATGCTAAACTGCATTTGAAATTCAGTGGCAGTAAAGACATCATGTCCAACACGCTCGTGGGAGTTCGTAACCATTTTATATATTTGACCAATTGGAGGTGAATTGGTATGATGTCATTCATCTGGTTACGACCCACTGAGGGTTATGTTTAGGGGTGGACTATCATCATCATCATCCTTTTTTACATCTTTTTGTAAAAAAAAAAGAAAAATAATCAATCCGAAATTGTAAATTAGTTACGTTTTCTCATGAGATCGGGTTGTCTGACATCACACCAATACATCAAACAATTCTTAAGAATAAAACTCTTCTTATTTATACTTATTTTCTTACTTAAGAATATTATGTATGCTAAAACTTTATTCCGATGGTCCACTTTAGACATTCTACTAACTATAAGTACTTAAGCAAATAAATGTCAACTTATTCTACAAACCCGAACCCTAACAGTAATACTCTAATGAGAGTTAGTTGACATGTAGTTGCAAAGTTACGTATAGTCAGTAGAATGTCTATCATTGAAATAAAGTGTAACCTTATGTATTCCCTAAAGCACTTTTTAAGAATGTTCCTATCTTGAGACTGGTCTAAATTCATATTTTTTCATTTTTAAGATGTTTAAGAATCTTCTTAAAAATCATCGTAAATTCTTCCTAAAGTTAGGGTAACCTCTAATATCCCAAAGGTAAGATTAATGAATTTATTGGGTTGTTTTAAAGTAATTGTTGTAATTAAGCATTACAACATAACATGTTTGATGTGCACAAGTATTCTGAAGTTTTTATTTTTATAATCACGACCGCTTTTGGCAGCATTCAGCACAAATGAGAGAGCACAAAAAGATGAGGTGCAGATTAATGTAATGGGACGCTCCATCTTTGAGTCTGGCTCTTTATAAATGACTGTACATGGTGCATTAAAAAACGTGATGCAGAGTGCCAAACTCCCGTCAAACTAAATGGTGTGCGCACTTATTACGATTATTACGGTTATTTGCAGGCAGTGCAAAAAATAGGTGTTTTTCATTGAGCTGATCAATGAGTCTTCAGCATGAACCACCATACAATCTGATATCAACAAAACCTGCAATTGTGTCTTAAAGTCCCCCTGTGGTGAAAATCAAGCTTTTAATGTTGTTTATTTGTCTATGTGGTGTTTTTAATATATTTTAAGACAAACCATGTGCAAATTCATAAGTCAACACCATTGCTGAGTATTTTCTCCTTAAAACTGCAGTGAACCAAAGACAGTCTCGAAATCGCTGGTGTTTCTGACATCACAAACTACCTTGTATCCAATCAGATCAACGTGTGATCGTCAACGAGTGGATCTCTGAGCTGAGTGAGTGAGTGGGGGCGGGGCTCATTTGCATATTCATAGAACCACGCATACTAAATGAGGCAAGGGTGTCGAGTTACATTCAAGCTAATTTAAGACATGAAGAAAACATTTAAATGTCATTTTGGTGATCAAAAATGAGTTTTAAGGGATACAATTATTGACTACAGGGGCACTTTAAGGAAAAAAAAGTAAAATATTTGAGAAATTTTGTCAAGAGCCAATTTCAAGGATTGCTCTTACGGACATTCAAACTTTTTCGAATTTATCTTCAGAAATAAAGTTAAGACATTTATTTGTGAATCCGGCCCCAGAATTCAATTTGGACCTCAGGTAATTGGTACCAGCTGCCAGTTGCATAAACATAGCCATTACATTAAGATTGTGTCTCAACTAGTTTGAACAACTATTATTTAGCCAAGCCTTGCTTTACGGAATTGAATTACACCAATCTACCTTTTGCTGTAAATGACCTTAAAAAGCTGTGACCAGATTTGAAGTGACCAGTCCACTTCAGACACTCTTTTAACTATAAGTAACTTTGCACCTGCATGTCAACTAGCAGTAATTAGAGTATTAGTAGACTGTCTGCTTAATATCACTTTATTTTGATGCTCCCCAACAGACGTTCAACTGACTATAACTAAGAATTACAAAGTAACTTTGCAAGTACATGTCAGCAGACTCTACTAACCTTAACATAAGTCTACTAATACTCTAAGAGAGTTGATATGTAGTTGCAAAGTTACTTATAGTTAGTAGAATGTCTAATGCCTGGTACACACTGATTTTGGTCTGTCCCAGATGAAAGATGACCAATCGTGGTGATTTCTGTGGTCGTGGCTCCTAAACGGTGGTCCTATGTCGTACAGTGAGAGAGGCTCAAAGATGGTCGTTATCAAGGTCTTGCCACCAAAGATAGCCTGCGATCATTTTCTGACTGTGTTAGAAATTTAGCATGATCATCTCACAGTGTGTTTGCTGCTACGAACTACGTTTACGTCTTTTCTGACTAGCCAATAAAACATGAAATGGTGTATTGGCGTATTGATCTCTGAGACATGAAATGGCGTATTGATCAACGCAACATGGCGCTAAAACTTAAAACTTACCGTAAGCTCCAGTTGCAAAATTGCCATGCCAAGATGGCCTCTTCTCCCTAGCACTGACCTCGTCCATATTCTCCTCTTTTGCTTCCTACTCTTTTTTCAGCACACATAAAAACTACAATTGCCAAAGTGCAATTATCTTGCTCTATTTGTTTACCAATAGCACATGCTGAAGACGTTTTATACTTCTATACTAACTTGAGTCGTAGCCTCTGATTCAATAGGTGTCATCATCGTACAGTCTACATACAGTACATGTCGTACCCAAGTCGTATAATGTGATTAGTAATGATCTTTTAGGATTGCAGAAATTGCACAGTCTGTAACAGGCATACTATTACTACAAATATACTATTGAAATAAAGTGTAACAAAAAAAATTAACTAACTTTTAAGATTAGTCTAAGCAAATGCAACGCTGTTCCTAAAAAAATACCACCCAGTCAGCCAAATAAAACCTCTATCTTTACAATGAACATGTAGGCTAGCATTTAGAATTCAGACTCAATTGTCATTATGGTTCTCTCTTTGAGTCCAGCATAAAACAGGGGACCGATTCCATGTCTTGAACCTTCCAGCAGATTTTGTTAACACATCTTTCTTGTATTTAATTCATTATCATATACAATGAAAGTGTCTTGCCTTTGTCGAGCCCCCTTTAGCTTTGTGTGTTTGAGGTGAACGTTTCACTCCAGGAGGCTCGCCGGAGACCGCTTCCATTGGGATAATATTTCAACAGCGGTTACAGTCGAGAACGATGCCATTGCTCATTTCAGGTTGTACCCACGAAAAATGCAGCATTGGCTTTTCCTCTGAGGAGATTGCGTGCAGAGCGCAAGGCCCACAATATCAGTCTGTTCTCTGGTTAACATGGGGTTTCATAGGTTCTCGGATATGTACTAATGCTCTGTTAAAAGATAGAGGTAATGTACAGTTAATACTCACGGATTAAGTCATTGAGTGCTTGACATTTCTGTCCCCGGAAACATCAAGAAGCCTACTGTGCCTTTAAAGTGCTAACAGATTTATTTTTGGTTGTATATTGGACAAAGGTGACTCTCCTTTTGTAACCTTAAAACTACAGGTGTTGGAGAAACTTCTTTGAATTATTTTCGCAGTTGGTGACAGAAGAGGCGCAATTAGACACTGTTAAGGAAATATTCTTTTTAAAATAAAGTTAAAAGCACTCGTGCCAAGTTCTTAGAAATGTAATCTGCTTTTGTGTATGTGGGTTTCATGTGGTTTTTGCACCATTTGGTCAAAAATGTAATATGGTGTAACAATAATAACATATTTTTCTTACACTTTGAATAAGTACACATCTAAAATATTTCATTATATATTGTTTAAAAAAGTAAATAATTATTTTTATTTTTATTTATTTATTTTTTATAAAACGGTTAGTTCCAGTCCTTGATTCTGATTGGTCAATAGCTGTGTTTTATTCACGATAACACACGGCTATGACGCTTAACCCAATGGTTCTATGTATCACTAAACAAACACCCCTAGCAACGTAAACATAATGTTTGTTCTCATTGAGTATTGTGAGAGATCGAGTGAGTGAGTGAGTGTAGGCCTACCTGCATTTACAGTAGATTTAGCATCTTCCTTCACAGGTCAATCCAATATTCGTAATAAAAAAATCCGTTTGAATGTCCGCTTCGATATCTTGTCATTTTAACAGTTATGGGGGTTTACCCGTGCCCTGACACGCTAGTCATTTGTCAGTTGAATCTTGCTTTCTCAGTGTTCATAACAAGTTTGCCCTTTCAATATAAAAGTCCTCTCAACTGACGGACTCACTCATAAACACAGTCTTTGTCACCATCTAATGGCGAAATAATGTACTTTCTAAAGCTCGGTCGGGGACTATTTTTCCGGCTTTTACTTCATAGAAGTTGCACTAATGCATATTTTTTGGCATACATATTTTCGTACTGTCATAATTATGTTATGTTTGTGTTTCCTGTTATTAGTTGCTATGGTTACTGATTGATCAGTTCATAATGTTCATCTGTTTATCATCTAGTTTTCTTGTTAGTAGCTTGTGTATTTTGATTTAGTAAATAATGACTAACCTATATAGATTCTGAAATTTTCCCTTTGTCTTCATCGTGCTTATCTGCAACCACAGCAACTTGTGACAATATATAATTTGCTGTTTTATATTTTTGCATGTTGGTTGCACCACGACGAAACATTTGTCAAATAAGAAGTAAAGATGTTTTGTTAAACTATTTTTTAAGCGACTATCTCCAACTACGTAATCATTATCTTTATGATATTTAGTAGACTCAGTTGCATCACCCTGTTCTATCCACCCAAAATTGTACAAAATAAATTAGAATTTTATTCGTATATTTATTGCTTATATTTTTGAACGAACAGATCTGAATAATAATATTTATATATTTTTTTAAATCTGCTTAAAGGAAACAGTAAAGCACTTACTATGTGTGCAAATGCATCTGTTGATATGCATACCAATGTTTTGAAAGCATACTTTTAAAGATTGGTGCACATGTTAGCATGAGCTGAACTTCTGCTTTTTACATAAAGGACAAAGTAATATTTTATGCTAACCTCTTCCTTCATTAGAGTGCTTGCATCACAAATTCATCAGTAATGGACAAATATCTTGATCTTTGTGAAATATTGTAGACTTGCAGTCTGTGCAATTCAGTTAGCTGTACTGTATACATTTCATAACTAGAGGAGAGTTATCTCATCAAATCAACCTGTTAGACAATTGTCCTGATAGTACCTTTAGAAAAGAACAACTTTTCTTTTTTTTCTTTTTTTTTCTTTAGTTCCGTGAGGCATATGAAAGCTGTAAACATCTGTCAAACAGATTCTCTTGAATACAGAAGGTTGATTCTTTCAAACTCCTCAAGGTAATTACTATCAGTATAACACAGCTACTTAGGACCTGTGGCATGGGAATCCAACGGTAGGCTAATATAATGGTGCAATCAGAGCTTTCATGGGATGTGAAAGGTAATTAAGATGACAGACTGAACGGTTTTCCTTTCAGCGGATACCCGCTAACTTGTCAATACCTGCGTAGGCTGAGGATTGTCAGCGCCTGCGGGAAAGATATGACAGTCTTTCTGTGGAGATATTTGAGTTCTCTTTGGCAAATTCTTGATTCAGAACTGATTCAGTTAAAATGAAGATGTTATACAGTAGAAATTTATATTAAATTCAATTAGTATACAGTTAGAAGTTTGGTTGATTTCATAATTTCATAATTATTACTATTGTCTTTGAAATATCATTAAATGTGTACTGCTACTGCCGAATGAATTGAAAAGCATTAATGGTAAATTAAAATATACTTTACTGTCCTTTCTATTGAAACTTGTATGGCATGTATTTAAAGTCCCCCTGTTTTCAATAATTTTATCCCTGAAAACTCATCTTTGATCGCCAAAATGACACATTTAAGTGTTTTTTCCTTGTTTTTTCCTTCCCTTCCTGAAAATAGCTTGAATGTAACTTGACACCCTTGCCTCATTTAGTATATGCAGTTCTATGAATATGCAAATGAGCCCCGCCTCCACTCCACTCACTCAGCTCAGAGATCCACTCGTTGACGATCACACGTTGATCTGATTGGTTACAAGGTAGTTTGTGACGTCAGAAACACCAGCGATTTCAAAGCGTGTTTTTGAGACTGTCTTTGGTTCACTGCAGTTTTAAGGAGAAAAAATCTGAAATGCTGTCGACTTATGAATTTACACATGGTTTGTCTTAAAGCATATTAAAAACACCACATTAAAGCTTGATTTTCACCACAGGGGGTGTAATTACACATGTGTAATGTTTTTCGTACATTTAAAATATATTAACTTTAATTGTAATATCGGGTAAAACAGTTATGGTTTAACAGTTAAACAGTCAAAATGTAAGTACTTAAAATCTGCTATCGTATGTTAGTCAACAACACATCAAAATAAGTGTAGCCTACTTCTTATAAGTGTATTATTAAAACATATTGATTTAAGATGTAATTTAAAGTAAAACTTTCAATTTGCCAATTTGTCCCCCAAAAAAAATCATCTTTCAGCCCAAATGTGCCGAGCTGAACAGGAGCAGGAATGAGGATAACTGGACAGTCAGTTACAATAAGTGTCCACTAGATAGCGCCATCACCTCTCAAATAATCAAAACATTCCCCAGTCTGAGGAACTTCAATATTAACTCATGTTTCGTTTTTCTGCTGGAGTGAGATCTTGGTGTCAACTATTTTGGTGGCAGAAGCATTTCAACTCACATTTATGTCATGCAACAAATAACAGTGGCAAGAACTTGTTCACGTCTATTCTCTCTAGACGTTGTCTACTGAGGGATGATCTCATGAGGGGGGTCTGTCCAGGAACAGGTTTATTCAGAAGCGGTTTCCCAGAAATACATTTACTGTGTGATTTTGTCATTAACAGACTGGCGTCATGGCCTAATTTGGCATGGGGTTACTGAACATGTACAACATCAAACCGCTCGCTCCCTATTACAACCTGAAACTCATCATTATAAAAAAAAAAGTTAAAAGGGACACGTGTGATGTAACTTCAGTGTGTGATGTCTTCAACTGTGCTCCTAAGGTACAATTAGAGGATGCTTATGAGGAGCGGAAATTTTACAGACATAGTGTCACTGTTTTGTTATATCTGTTAACTATTATTATTGTTAAAGGCTACCCGCTAAACTCCTCAAACAGACTATAATCTGACATACAAATGCAAATGTATTACAACAACAACTATTACAACTACTACTAGGACTACAATAATAATAATAATAATAATAATAATGTATAATAGGCTAACAATAAAATGTTTATTATTTTAATTTGTTTTAATTATAACTATTGTTTTAAAAAATATTGTTTGAATAATAATAAATTCTCAAAATTATTTAGATTATTTAATAAAAAATAAAAAAAAACATTAAACAAATAAAAAATATTCTAAAAATAATTGTAATTGTTTAAATGTATTTAAATTATTCCAATTATAGGTGCTATTTAAATAATAATAATAATAATAATAATAAATAACAATAATAATAATAAGGGTTCCCTTTCGAAAGAACTCTATGCTGTGTCAGTTGCTGATGCTATGGGGATCTCCACCTCGTAAGGTCCACGGCAACTCCGGCCACCCACCCGACCCGTTTTGAAACATAAACCAAGGAGTCTAATGCGCAGAATGAAGGTAAATCCCCCAGGTAGGAGCTCCATCACCGATGGTACCGAAAGATGGTGAACTATGCCTATGCAGGGCGAACCCAGAGGAAACTCTAGTGGAGGCAAGAGAGAGTAATCCACGGAACAGGCAAGAAAACCAAGAGACAGGAAACCAGGGAAAATGCTCAGAGATGCAGTGTGACACAAACAAAACATCGCAGAGAGTAAATGAGAGAACATGGAATAAATAGGCTGAAACTAACAAGATAATGAGACACAGGTGAATGTGATGAGTGCTGATGGGTCCAGGCAGAGAATGATGGGAGATGTAGTTTGTGAGTGAAACATGATAGTCTGGTGTGGAGTGCCCTCTGGTGGCTCTCAAGGACACTCCAGCTGGTGACGTTACATAGCCCCCCCTCAAAGGAGCAGCTTCCAGACGCTCTAAAAATTGTCCAGAAGGGAGGTGGAGCGGAGGCGGACGCGGGATGGAGGGCCAGGCCCATGGAGCGGAAGAGGAGCTGGAGTCTGCTGCCAGGGCAGAGCAGGCAGTGCAGGCGACCAGGGCGGAGCAGGCAGTGCAGGCGGCCAGGGAGGAGACGACCCTTCAGGCGGCCAGGGAGGACCAGACAGTTCAGGAGACCATGGCGGCGCGGCCTCCATGGTCCTATCAAGGGACCTCCTGCCCCCAAAAAAAATTTCCTTGGGGGCGGCTATGGGGTTATGGGCAGGAACAGACACCGGCTCAGGAACAGACAGCGTGGCAGCGGCAATCTCTGCTGAGGACTCAGGTTCAGACGGGTCGGCGGCCATCTCTGCTGAGGGCTCAGGTTCAGGCGTGGCGGCGGCCATCTTGTCCGGAGACACTGGTTCGGCGGCGGCCATCTTATCCGGAGACACTGGCTCGGCGACGGCCATCTTGTCCGGAGACACTGGTTCGGCGGGCGTGCAAGAACAGTCTCTGGATCGGCAGACGTGACGTGAAGCGTCTTTGGCTCGGCAGGACTGACGTGAAGAAGCTCAGGCTGAGGGGATGCTGTGAGATTGTGGGACCCCTCATCCACAAAGCCCACAGTAAAGGACAAACCGCTTATCCGAAGGGCGAGGTCAATATATTGACTTAAAGTCCATTGAGGGGTGTTGTCAGGCATGAGGTACTCTAACATGTCCTCAAGCCCATATCAGAACATGTCCTTTAAGACCGCATCGTTTAAGTCCACCCCATGGCAGAGCTCACAAAACTGTATTCAACATATTCCTCTATCGGGCGGTTACCTTGGCTGAGGCGGAAGAGACGGATTACTGGGTCCATGGTAGGTCTGGGTCTTACTCGGCTGCTGGATCTATGTTTGGCAAAGTTTTCTGTCATGAACTACTCCGAGACTCAAAGGTGAGATCCAAATGCAGCTTTTATTATGGGCAATCCAAAGGCGTAATCCAAAGTACAGGCAATGGGTCAAAAGTTTTAGGCAGTCCAAACAAACAAACAAAACAGGCAGGGGTCAGAGGCAAGAGAGTAATCCACGGAACAGTAGGGATGGCTGATGCGAAACAGTCGTTCCGAAGCTTTGTGAGATCCCGCAGATGTTTCGAAACACTGATCCGAAGCGTGATTCAAAACACCCATGTCACGTGACTATGGCCAAACGAAGCCTCGAAGTGTTTCACTAAGTGTTTCATCAGGTGTGGTCCGCCGAATCAGCGTTTGATTGACACGGTCGGGAACAGACCACACAATCGCACATCTGTATAAAAGTGAAATCAACGCATATTGACCTCGTGGGTTTTTGTGAGAGGAGTTTGATTTTGAGATAGCGGATTTTTGGTGATATAGTGACATAGTGCGATTTGATTAGTTATAGGCTATGTTGGCTTACATTTAAATTTACACAACACATTGACTGATAGGCTAGAGACAGACAGAGTATACATATAGTGACACATTAATAGATCCATAGATATAAATATATATAGACAGCTAGATTAATGGATAGGTACATATATAGATAGATTATAGATACATATATAAATACATAGATAGATTATAGATAGATACATATATAGATTATATCTAGATACATAGCTAGATACATAGCTAGATTCATATAGATAGATACATAGATAGATAGATTTGGATAGATAGATAAAATGGAGGCTCCCCAGAAGAGATGCCGTACGTACATCTGTGGTGTGGGAGCATTTCCGTTTAGAAACCCCAAATAAAGTGAGATGTGTGTATTGTGATCGGTATCTAGCCTACTGCAACAATACATCATCCATGATGCGCCATTTGAGGAGCACTCATCCTGCCATTTTGCAGGGTGCAGAGGATGGTAGCATTCCCCCTGTTCCTAGGCCTGCTACTGATACTGCTGGGCCATCTAAGCAAGGTATGCATTGTTTGAAATATAATTATAATTGAAATATAATTACAAACTTTTGGGACACTGTTTAGAAAGTCCATAGCCCTATGCCCTACAACCTAATGTCCCAATCACAACTGCCAATCATGTTAAAAATAGCTTCAATGTGAATAATATAATATTGTGTGAATATACATTTTATAGGTCTACATATGAGACACACAATGCTACAGCTGATGCCACAGTGGAAGTGAAAAAATACATAAATTTGCCCAGTATTTGCCCAGAACTCATGATCCACTAACTTACTGGAAAGAGAGAGCAGTAATCTTTCCTCATTTGTATGTCCTAGCTAAAAAATATCTTTGCATGCCAGCAAAAAGTGTCCCTTGTGAGAGGACTTTTTTTCAAAGGCTGGAGAAATGATCTGTAAAAAAAGAAGTAGGCTAAGTCCTTCCACAGCAGAGAAATTAATATTTTTGAGACATTGTGGCTTGATTTTCTTTTATTAATATTCATTTTGCAGGACCAAAATAACATTATGCACAGTGAGAAGCCTATAGGTTACAAGCTTCACATATTAGAAAAATACAATAATAAAAAACAAAAAATTGTAATGGCTCGTCAAGGTTGTTTCAGATCAACACCTGCAAGTGACCACTAGGTGTAACCGTTGAGACGGGTGTCGGATTGATTCGAAGCCTCAAAACAATATGGCCCATTTGGTTCAACTGTTTCATTGCTTCACGAAGCCTCGATCTGCCCACCACTACGGAACAGGCAAGAAAACCAAGAGACTGGAAACCAGGGAAAATGCTCAGAGATGCAGTGTGACCCCAACAAAACTTCACAGAGAGTAAATGAGAGAACATAGGCTGAAACTAACAAGATAATGAGACACAGGTGAATGTGATAATGAGTGCTGATGAGTCCAGGCAGAGAATGATGGGAGATGTAGTTTGTGAGTGAAACATGATAGTCTGGTGTGGAGTGCCCTCTGGTGGCTCTCAAGGACACTCCAGCTGGTGACCGTTACACTATGTATAAACTAAAAATGTACAGAAGCCTCCGATCAGGAGTAACGGTTGGACTAAAATAGCAGACAGATTGAACTGCATCAATAAGCTCTTCTTTTACCTGACAGACTTGATAAGATGTTCTGTGTGGTTTCTCTCGTGTTGCTAAAAAGTCGCCATGGTGTTGTGGGTGGTTGCTATGGTGTTGCCTATGGTTGCTAAGGTGTAGTTTCCTCTACATAGCTCTGATATTGCTGTTAGGGGTTTTCAGGTCATTACTGTGTGACTGCTGGATATTAATATGCATTTTCTAAGGACTGTTTTCAACATGCAGCAATGCAATGCTATGGTGATGTGAAAAGTTGCCATGGTGCATGACATTGCTATGTGGTTGCTTAGTCATTTCTATTCTGATGCTATATTGTTTCTAGGGAGATATGTATGGTTGCCAAGGAGTTACCCATTGCTATGTGGTTGCTAAGGTCTTCTGAGTCATTTCTATTCCGATGCTAAAGTGTTTCTAGGGAGATATGTATGGTTGCCAAGGAGTTACCCATTGCTGTGTGGTTGCTAAGGTGTTTAGAATGGTTTCTTCTCTTATGTTATGCGGTTGTTGTGGGTGGTTGGCTGGGCATTGCTATACGGTTTCTAATGCAGTATGGGTGGTTGATTTTGTGTGGTTATTTACTGCCTAATTTATGATATGCTGGTCTTTATTGGACTTCTTCCATAAATGGAAGTCTATAGGATTTTTTTTTTAATTATTATTTATCTATTTTAAATAATTGTATTTATAGGCTGAACACTGGCTTCTTATGACAGTGATATTCACATAGATGGCATGCCAACTTTATAGATTTAGCTCTGAACCTCTTGACGTTGCAGATCTGAAGGACTTTAACCTGTCATATAAAATATATGATTACCTTCAATCATAGAGCATGCCAATAAAAACATGATTACTGTTATCATGCTGTGGTGTAGCCTCT